>NW_025746353.1:0-125112 GCF_021184085.1 Oncorhynchus gorbuscha
CTCTCTCTCTATACAGTGTTGTAATGATGTGCAAATAGTTAAATTACAAAAGGTAAAATAAATAAACATAAATATGGGTTGTTCTTCGCCGATTGACCTTTTCTCGTGGCAACAGGTCACACATCTTGCTGCTGTGATGTCACACTGTGGTATTTCACCCAGTAGATATGGGAGTTTATCAAAATTGGATTTGTTTTCGAATTCTTTGTGGATCTGTGTAATCTGGGGGAAATATGTATCTCTAATATGGTCATACATTGGGCAGGAGGTTAGGAAGTGCAGCTCAGTTTCCACCTCATTTTGTGGGCAGTGAGCACATAGCCTGTCTTCTCTTGAGAGCCATGTCTGCCTACGGCGGCCTTTCTCAATAGCAAGGCTATGCTCCCTGTGTCTGTACATAGTCAAAGCTTTCCTTAAATTTGGGTCAGTCACAGTGGTCAGGTATTCTGCCACTGTGTACTCTCTGTTTAGGGACAAATAGCATTCTAGTTTGCTCTGTTTTTTAATTCTTTCCAATGTGTCAAGTAATTATCTGTTTGTTTTCTCATGATTTGGTCTCATTGTGTTGCTGTCCTGGGGCTCTGTGGGTGTGTTTGTGTTTGTGAACAGAGCCCCAGGACCAGCTTGCTTAGGCACTATTCTCCAGGTTCATCTCTGTCATCTCTCAGTCATCTCTTTGTTATGGAAGGTTTGGGAATCGCTTCCTTTTAGGTGGTTATAGAATTTAATGGCTCTTTTCTGCTCTGCATTATTTGGTGTTTTACGTTGTACACAGAGGATATTTTTGCAGATTTCTGTCCAGAGTCTCAATTTGGTGTTTTGTCCAATTTTGTGAATTCTTAGTTGGTGAGTGGACCCCAGACCTCACAACCATAAAGCGCAATGGGCTCCTCCCTCCCTCCTCTCTCTTCCTCCCTCTCTCTCTTCCTTCTTCTTCCTCTCTCTCTTCCTCCCTCTCTCTCTCCTCCTTCTCCTTCCTTCCTTTCCTTCCTCCCTCCCTCCCTCCCTTCCCTCTCCCTTCCCTCCCTCCCTCCCTCCCTCCCTCCCTCCCTCCCTCTATACACGTATAGAGATTGTGTGTGTGTTGTAATGTTTTCTCTCCGAAGGGATTAGACATCCTTACAGGGGATTACTCTGACTTCTCAAACACTCCCCACGGCTGCAGAACACACACACACAGCTCTGACCCCCACACCTGCCCTTTGACCCTCTTTAGTTTCTAACCTACTCAGCCAGTCAGATTGTGTGTGAGCCTTAGAGAACGCTGTCTGTCAGCTAACTCCTGTGTGTGTGTGTGTGTGTGTGTGTGTGTGTGTGTGTGTGTGTGTGTGTGTGTGTGTGTGTGTGTGTGTGTGTGTGTGTGTGTGTGTGTGTGTGTGTGTGTGTGTGTGTGTGTGTGTGTGTGTGTGTGTGTGCGTGCGTGCGTTGATTGTGGTCAGATGGGCCAGTCCGATTCCCCATCATTAGGCTCAGAGTGCTGCTGTTGTCCTGCCAACAAGGGCGTCAGTCCTAACTATTGTCAAGGGGCCTAGTCAGGCTAATGAGTCTTAAGACCCTTCATCTCTGATTCAATACAGAAACCTAGACGCACATTTACAGACACAGACACATACAGACTATACAGTCTAGATTTCATACCAACTATATATATATATATAGATATACATTGGGCAGGAGGTTAGGAAGTGCAGCTCAGTTTCCACCTCATTTTGTGGGCAGTGAGCACATAGCCTGTCTTCTCTTGAGAGCCATGTCTGCCTACAGCAGCCTTTCTCAATAGCAAGGCTATGCTCACTGAGTCTGTACATAGTCAAAGCTTTCCTAAATTTGGGTCAGTCACAGTGGTCAGGTATATATATATATATATTACTATATAGTTGGTATGAAATCTCAGACTGTTTCCTTTCCTGTCTGTACGTATTGATATGTATATGTATATATATATATATATATGTATATATTATAAAATATATATATAATGATATAATAATCATATCAATGTCACATTATTTACTATTTATATATTATAAAATACAAGACACAATGATATAATAATAAAAATAAGTCAATGTCACATTATTTACTATTTAAATTTCAAATCGCTGTAATTGTACATTAAAAGACACATTGATTCTTAATATTGTTAACTGTTTTTATTTAGAAAAAAGTAAGTGATATTGTCTGTTAATTGTTATGTGATCTGAAATAATATTTTTTAGTTTCAACACTACTACACCCCCAGAGAGACATTGTTGATAGTGGTACATTACACCCCCAGAAATATGTTATTGATTCTTAACATACTGCCAACTGTTTGGTACCACCTAGTGGTCATCAACACTAAAAGATACTACCTTTTGTGATTCCAGAGAGATACAGGGTATTGGTACCACCTAGTGATCTCAACAACTACACCCCAGAGAGACAGGGTATTGGTTCCACCTAGTGGTCATCAACACTACTACACCCCCAGAGAGATACAGGGTATTGGTTCCACCTAGTGGTCATCAACAGTACTACACCCCCAGAGAGATACAGGGTATTGGTACCACCTAGTGGTCATCAACAGTACTACACCCCAGAGAGATACAGGGTATTGGTACCACCTAGTGGTCATCAACACTACTACACCCCCAGAGAGATACAGGGTATTGGTACCACCTAGTGGTCATCAACACTACTACACAACACTACAGAGAGATACAGGGTATTGGTACCACCTAGTGGTCATCAACAGTACTACACCCCCAGAGAGATACAGGGTATTGGTTCCACTCTAGTGGTCATCAACACTACTACACCCCCAGAGAGATACAGGGTATTGGTTCCACCTAGTGGTCATCAACAGTACTACACCCCCAGAGAGATACAGGGTATTGGTTCCACCTAGTGGTCATCAACAGTATTACACCCCCAGAGAGATACAGGGTATTGGTACCACCTAGTGGTCATCAACACTACTACACCCCCAGAGAGATACAGGGTATTGGTACCACCTAGTGGTCATCAACACTACTACACCCCCAGAGAGATACAGGGTATTGGTTCCACCTAGTGGTCATCAACAGTACTACACCCCCAGTACAGGGTATTGGTTCCACCTAGTGGTCATCAACACTACTACACCCGGAGAGATACAGGGTATTGGTTCCACCTAGTGGTCATCAACACTACTACACCCCCAGAGAGATACAGGGTATTGGTTCCACCTAGTGGTCATCAACACTACTACACCCCCAGAGAGATACAGGGTATTGGCACCACCTAGTGGTCATCAACACTACTACACCCCCAGAGAGATACAGGGTATTGGTACCACCTAGTGGTCATCAACACTACTACACCCCCAGAGAGATACAGGGTATTGGTTCCACCTAGTGGTCATCAACACTACTACACCCCCAGAGAGATACAGGGTATTGGTACCACCTAGTGGTCATCAACACTACTACAACCCCAGAGAGATACAGGGTATTGGTACCACCTAGTGGTCATCAACACTACTACACCCCCAGAGAGATACAGGGTATTGGTTCCACCTAGTGGTCATCAACACTACTACACCCCCAGAGAGATACAGGGTATTGGTTCCACCTAGTGGTCATCAACACTACTACACCCCCAGAGAGATACAGGGTATTGGTACCACCTAGTGGTCATCAACACTACTACACCCCAGAGAGATACAGGGTATTGGTTCCACCTAGTGGTCATCAACACTACTACACCCCCAGAGAGATACAGGGTATTGGTTCCACCTAGTGGTCATCAACACTACTACACCCCCAGAGAGATACAGGGTATTGGTTCCACCTAGTGGTCATCAACACTACTACACCCCCAGAGAGATACAGGGTATTGGTTCCACCTAGTGGTCATCAACACTACTACACCCCCAGAGAGATACAGGGTATTGGTTCCACCTAGTGGTCATCAACACTACTACACCCCCAGAAAGATACAGGGTATTGGTTCCACCTAGTGGTCATCAACACTACTACACCCCCAGAGAGATACAGGGTATTGGTTCCACCTAGTGGTCATCAACACTACTACACCCCCAGAGAGATACAGGGTATTGGTTCCACCTAGTGGTCATCAACACTACTACACCCCCAGAGAGATACAGGGTATTGGTTCCACCTAGTGGTCATCAACACTACTACACCCCCAGAGAGATACAGGGTATTGGTTCCACCTAGTGGTCATCAACACTACTACACCCCCAGAGAGATACAGGGTATTGGTTCCACCTAGTGGTCATCAACACTACTACACCCCCAGAGAGATACAGGGTATTGGTTCCACCTAGTGGTCATCAACACTACTACACCCCCAGAGAGATACAGGGTATTGGTTCCACCTAGTGGTCATCAACACTACTACACCCCCAGAAAGATACAGGGTATTGGTACCACCTAGTGGTCATCAACACTACTACACCCCCAGAGAGATACAGGGTATTGGTACCACCTAGTGGTCATCAACACTACTACACCCCCAGAGAGATACAGGGTATTGGTACCACCTAGTGGTCATCAACAGTACTACAGTCTCAGAGAGATACAGGGTATTGGTACCACCTAGTGGTCATCAACAGTACTACAGTCTCAGAGAGATACAGGGTATTGGTACCACCTAGTGGTCACCAACAGTACTACAGTCTCAGAGAGATACAGGGTATTAGTACCACCTAGTGGTCATCAACAGTACTACAGTCCCAGAGAGACACAGGGTATTGGCACCACCTAGTGGTCATCAACAGTACTACAGTTTCAGAGAGATACAGGGTATTGGTACCACCTAGTGGTTAACAACAGGACTACAGATGCAGATAGATACAGGGTGTTGGCACCACCTGGTGGTCATCAACAGTACTACAGTCTCAGAGAGATACAGGGTATTGGCACCACCTAGCGGTCATCAACAGTACTACAGACTCAGATAGACACAGGGTATTGGAACCACCTAGGTGATCAACAGTACTACAGACTCAGACAGATACAGGGAATTGGAACCACCTAGGGGTGATCAACAGTACTACAGACTCAGATAGATACAGGGTATTGGTACAACCTAGTGGTCATCAACAGTATTGCAGCCTCCTCAGAGACACAAGGCAGGTTAAAACACAATAGTGGTATTTCGGATTAACCAACATCGAATTTACATCGTCACATACAGTTGAAGTCGGAAGTTTACATACACCTTAGCCAAATACATTTAAACTCAGTTTTTTCACAATTCCTGACATGTAATCCTAGAAAATTCCCTGTCTTAGGTCAGTTAGGATCACCACTTTATTTAAAGAATGTGAAATGTCAGAATAATAGTAGAGAGAATGATTAATTTCAGCTTTGGTTTCTTTCATCACAATCCCAGTGGGTCAGAAGTTTACATACACTCAATTAGTATTTGGTAGCATTGCCTTTAAATTGTTTAATTTAGGTCAAACATTTCAGGTAGCCATCAACCAGCTTCCCACAATAAGTTGGGTGAATTTTGGCCCATTCCTCCTGACAGAGATGGTGTAACTGAGTCAGGTTTGTAGGCCTCCTTACTCGCAAACACTTTTTCAGTTCTGCCCACAAATTTTCTATAGGATTGAGGTCAGAGCTTTGTGATGGCCACTCCAATACCTTGACTTTGTTGAAGACATTTTGCCACAACTTTGGAAGTATGCTTGGGGTCATTGTCCATTTGAAGACCCACTCTGTCAATCACAACATTCTTATTGGCAGACTCGACAGCCTTGGTTTCTCAAATGACTGCCTTGCCTGGTTTACCAACTACTTCTCTGACCATTTGGAAGAACCATTTGTGACTAAGCTTTAACTTCCTAACTAATGTCTTGAGATGTTGCTTCAGTATATCCACATAATTTTCCATCCTCATGATGCCATCTATTTTGTGAAGTGCACCAGTCCCTCCTGCAGCAAAGCACCGCCACAACATGATGCTGCCACCCCTGTACTTCACGGTTGGGATGGTGTTCTTCAGCTTGCAAGCCTCCCCCTTTTCCTCCAAACATAACGATGGTCATTATGGCCAAACAGTTCTATTTTTGTTTCATCAGACCAGAGGACATTTCTCCAAAAGTACGATCTTTGTCCCCATGTGCAGTTGCAAACTGTAGTCTGGCTATTTTATGGCAGTTTTGGAGCAGTGGCTTCTTCCTTGCTGAGCGGCCTTTCAGGTTATGTTGATATAGGACTCGTTTTACTGTTGATATAGATACATTTGTACCTGTTTCCTCCAGCATCTCCACAAGGTCCTTTGCTGTTGTTCTGGGATTGATTTGCACTTTTCACACCAAAGTACGCTCATCTCTAGGAGACAGAACGTGTCTCCTTCCTGAGTGGTATGACGGCTGCGTGGGTCCCATGGTGTTTATACTTGTGTACTATTGTTTGTACAGATGAATGTGGTACCTCCAGGCATTTGGAAATTGCTCCTAAGGATGAACCAGACTTGTGGAGGTCTACAATTTTGTTTCTGAGGTCTTTGCTGATTTCTTTTGATTTTCCCATGATGTCAAGCAAAGAGACACTGAGTTTGAAGGTAAGCCTTGAAATACATCCACAAGTACACTCAAATTGACTCAAATGATGTCAATTAGCCTATCAGAAGCTTCTAAAACCATGACATAATTTTTGTAATTTTCCAAGCCATTTAAAGACACAGTCAACTTAGTGTATGTAAACTTCTGACCCCTGGAATAGCGATACAGTGAATTATTAGTGAAATAATCTGTCTGTAAACAATTGTTGGAAAAATTACTTGTCATGCACAAAGTAGATGTCCTAACCGACTTGCCAAAACTGTAGCTTGTCAACAAGAAATGTGTGCAGTGGTTGAAAACTAGTTTTAAAGACTCCAACCTAAGTGTATGTAAACTTCTGACTTCAACTGTCCATCCTTTTCTATTACACCTCTATTGAATGATACCAAATCATGGACATTAGAGAGAGAAGAACATAATAAAATAGTTTATTATCCATCAGGAAACAGACAGACAGACACTACATTATCCATCAGGAAACAAACAGACAGACACTACATTATCCATCAGGAAACAGACAGACAGACACTACATTATCCATCAGGAAACAGACAGACACTACATTATCCATCAGGAAACAGACAGACACTACATTATCCATCAGGAAACAGACAGACAGACACTACATTATCCATCAGGAAACAGACAGACAGACACTACATTATCCATCAGGAAACAGACAGACACTACATTATCCATCAGGAAACAGACAGACACTACATTATCCCTCAGGAAACAGACAGACAGACACTACATTATCCATCAGGAAACAGACAGACAGACAGACAGACAGACAGACAGACAGACAGACAGACAGACAGACAGACAGACAGACAGACAGACAGACACTACATTATCCATCAGGAAACAGACAGACAGACAGACAGACAGACAGACAGACAGACAGACAGACAGACAACAGACAGACAGACAGACACTACATTATCCATCAGGAAACAGACAGACAGACACTACATTATCCATCAGGAAACAGACAGACAGACACTACATTATCCATCAGGAAACAGACAGACAGACACTACATTATCCATCAGGAAACAACAGACAGACACTACATTATCCATCAGGAAACAGACAGACAGACACTACATTATCCATCAGGAAACAGACAGACAGACACTACATTATCCATCAGGAAACAGACAGACACTACATTATCCATCAGGAAACAGACAGACAGACACTACATTATCCATCAGGAAACAGACAGACAGACACTACATTATCCCTCAGGAAACAGACAGACAGACACTACATTATCCATCAGGAAACAGACAGACAGACACTACATTATCCATCAGGAAACAGACAGACAGACACTACATTATCCATCAGGAAACAGACAGACAGAGAGACACTACATTATCCATCAGGAAACAGACAGACAGACACTACATTATCCATCAGGAAACAGACAGACAGACAACATTATCCATCAGAAACAGACAGACAGACACTACATTATCCATCAGGAAACAGACAGACAGACAGACACTACATTATCCATCAGGAAACAGACAGACACTACATTATCAATCAGGAAACAGACAGACAGACAGACAGACAGACAGACAGACAGACAGACAGACAGACAGACAGACAGACAGACAGACAGACAGACAGACAGACAGACAGACAGACAGACAGACAGACACTACATTATCCATCAGGAAACAAACAGACAGACAGACACTACATTATCCATCAGGAAACAGACAGACAGACACTACATTATCCATCAGGAAACAGACAGACAGACACTACATTATCCATCAGAAACAGACAGACAGACAGACACTACATTATCCATCAGGAAAAACAGACAGACAGACAGACACTACATTATCCATCAGGAAACAGACAGACACTACATATCCATCAGGAAACAGACAGACAGACAGACAGACACTACATTATCCACCAGGAAACAGACAGACACTACATTATCCATCAGGAAACAGACAGACAGACAGACAGACACTACATTATCCATCAGGAAACAGACAGACAGACACTACATTATCCATCAGGAAACAAACAGACAGACAGACAGACAGACAGACAGACAGACAGACAGACAGACAGACAGACAGACAGACAGACAGACAGACAGACAGACACTACATCCATCAGACAGACAGACAGACAGACAGACACACTACATTACAGACAGACAGACAACAGACAGACAGACAGACAGACAGACAGACAGACAGACAGACAGACAGACAGACAGACAGACAGACAGACAGACAGACAGACAGACAGACAGACAGACACTACATTATCCATCAGGAAACAGACAGACAGACAGACAGACAGACAGACAGACAGACAGACAGACAGACAGACAGACAGACAGACAGACAGACAGACAGACAGACAGACAGACAGACAGACAGACAGACAGACAGACACTACATTATCCATCAGGAAACAGACAGACAGACACTACATTATCCATCAGGAAACAGACAGAGAGACACTACATTATCCATCAGGAAACAAACAGACAGACACTACATTATCCATCAGGAAACAGACAGACAGACACTACATTATCCATCAGGAAACAGACAGACACTACATTATCCATCAGGAAAAACAGACAGACACTACATTATCCATCAGGAAACAGTGTTTAGGGTTCTTTCTGAGAGGCCAGTTTGGGACAGTGTTTAGGGTTCTTTCTGAGAGGCCAGTTTGGGACAGTGTTTAGGGTTCTTCCTGAGAGGCCAGTTTGGGACAGTGTTTAGGGTTCTTCCTGAGAGGCCAGTTTGGGACAGTGTTTAGGTTCTTCCTGAGAGGCCAGTTTGGGGGACAGTGTTTAGGTTTGGGACAGTGTTTAGGGTTCTTTCTGAGAGGCCAGTTTGGGACAGTGTTTAGGGTTCTTTCTGAGAGGCCAGTTTGGGACAGTGTTTAGGGTTCTTCCTGAGAGGCCAGTTTGGGACAGTGTTTAGGGTTCTTTCTGAGGCCAGGCCAGTTTGGGACAGTGTTTAGGGTTCTTCCTGAGAGGCCAGTTTGGGACAGTGTTTAGGGTTCTTCCTGAGAGGCCAGTTTGGGACAGTGTTTAGGTTCTTCCTGGAGAGGCCAGTTTGGGACAGTGTTTAGGTTCTTCCTGAGAGGCCAGTTTGGGACAGTGTTTAGGGTTCTTTCTGAGAGGCCAGTTTGGGACAGTGTTTAGGGTTCTTCCTGAGAGGCCAGTTTGGGACAGTGTTTAGGGTTCTTTCTGAGAGGCCAGTTTGACGATGACTCGTTGCTTCCCTTCTGGTCTCCTTGGAACCTCTTCTCTTCACAGGCCACCACATCACACACACATTACACCACACACCACACAATAACATTAACAGAAATCTTTATATTTTTATTTAACCATTATTTAACCAGGTGTGTGGTGACAGTGGTTGTGGTGTGTGGTGTGTGGTGTGTGGTGTGTGGTGTGTGTGGTGTGTGGTGTGGTGTTGCTTGGTGTCTGGTGTCCTGTTGTGTGTGTGTGGTGTGTGGTGTGTGGTGTGTGGTGTGTGTGGTGTGTGTGTGGTGTGGTGTGGTGTGTGTGGTGTGTACACACACATGGCTGAACAGAAACTTTATATGGTGAGAGAATATGATGAAGGCCATTATGATGAAGGTGTGTGGTGTGTGGTGGTGTGTGGTGTGTGGTGTGGTGTATTGGTGTGTGTGGTGTGGTGTGTGGTGTGTGGAGCTGTGAGCACAAGCATTGGTGTGTGTACTGGTATGGTGGTCAGCAATATCCCCAGTTACTGTGTGTGGTGTGTGGTAAATGTGTGTGTGTTGATTTGGTGTGTGTGGTGTGGGTGTGGTGTGTGTGGTGTGTGTGTGTGTACCTGTGTCTGGCTGAGTACAGACTGAGGCCAGGCTGAAGAGAGAGAATATGATGAAGGCGATCATGATGAAGGTCAACCTGACCAGAGAACGGCAGCTCCATCTATACAAATCCACATATTAATTTGACAGGAACTATAATGGCAGATAGTGTTGGAGCAGGAGCACAAGCATTTCAGTTAAGTGCACTTATTAACCATCAGCAATATCCCCAGTTACTCCCTAAATCTGATAAATATGTGACCGATTTGATGTAGTAATACCATTATTAACCACAGGTGGACAATATCCCCAGTTGCTGCTGGATGGCTGTAGTGTTGATGAGCATTGGGATGCTAACCGAATGGTTGCCGGATTGGAATCCCAGAGCCAACAAGGTACAAATCTGTCGTTCTGCCCTCAGAAAGGCAGTTAACCCCAATACCCAACTGCTCTCGGGTGCCAATGACGTTGACGACCACTAAGGGAGTACCCACACCTCTCTGATTCAGAGGAAAACATTTCAGTTAAGTGCATTCAGTTGAACAACTAACTGAGGCATCTCCCCCTCCTTTCCCTGAATGCCTTGTGCATCTCTGAGGATGGCTGTAGTGCTGTTGATGACCACTAGGTGGTACCAATACCCTGTATCTCTGAGGATGGCTGTAGTGCTGTTGATGACCACTAGGTGGTACCAATACCTGTATCTCTGAGGGTGTAGTACTGTTGATGACCACTAGGTGGTATCAATACCCCTGTATCTCTCTGAGGGTGTAGTACTGTTGGTGACCACTAGGTGGTACCAATACCCTGTATCTCTCTGAGGATGGCTGTTGTACTGTTGATGACCACTAGGTGGTACCAATACCTTGTATCTCTGAGGGTGTAGTACTGTTGATGACCACTAGGTGGTACCACTACTCTGTATCTCTGAGGGTGTAGTACTGTTGGTGACCACTAGGTGGTACCAATAACCTGTATCTCTCTGAGGATGGCTGTTGTACTGTTGATGACCACTAGGTGGTACCAATACCCTGTATCTCTGAGGGTGTAGTACTGTTGATGACCACTAGGTGGTACCACTACTCTGTATCTCTGAGGGTGTAGTCCTGTTGATGACCACTAGGTGGTACCAATACCATATTTTATCCCTTCATGGAGACATTGGCTGTGTCCGAATACCTGTACGTGGGTCCAAGGGAGCCTTTGGACCCAGACTTGGCACTCCAGTACCACTTCCCGAGTGGCAGCAGAGAGAACAGTCTATGACTGGGGTGGCTGGAGTATAGAGGTCCTGGATGGCAGGAAGCTTGGCCCCAGTAATGTACTGGACCGTACGCACTACCCTCTGTAGCGCCTTGCGGTTGGATGCTGAGCGTTTGCCATACTGTACCAGGCAATGATGCAACCAGTCAGGATGCTTTCTCGATGGTACAGTTGTATAACCTTTTGAGGATCTGAGAACCCATGCCAAATCTTTTCAGTCTCCTGAGGAAAAGGTGTTGTCGTGCCCTCTTCACAACTATCTTGGTGTGTTTGGACCATAATAGTTTGTTGGTGATGTGGACACCAAGGAGTCGTGGGTGAACAGGGTTTATAGGAGGGGACTAAGCATGCTCCCCTCTGGGGCCCCCGTGTTGAGGATAATAATAATAATAATAATATATGCCATTTAGCAGACGCTTTTATCCAAAGCGACTTACAGTCATCAGCATGACAGATGTGTTGTTGCCTACACTTACCACCTGGAGGTGGCCCATCAGAAAGTCCAGGATCCATTGCAGAGGGAGGTATTGGGTCTCAGGGTCCTTAGCTTGGAGATGAGCTTTGAGGGCACTATGGTATTAAACGCTGAGCTGCAGTCAATCAGAGCCAATGTAGTAAGATTCAATCTTGGTCCTGGATTTACGCCTGCTTGTTTGATGGTTCGACAAGAGGGCATAGTGGGATTTTTTATAAACGTTCAAACTGTGTCCCGCTCCTTGAAAGCGGCAGCCTTTAGCTCAGTGCGGATGTTTCCTGTTGTCCATGGTTGTCCATGCACTTATGGATGAAGCCAGTTTGCTAGCAAAACAGTCCTGTAGCTTAGCATCTGTGTCATCTGACCATTTCTGTATTGAGCGAGTCACTGGTACTTCCTGCTTTAGTTTTTGCTTGTAAGCAGGAATCAGGAGGATATAATTATGGTCAGATTTGCCAAATGGAGGTGAGGGAGAGCTTTATATGCATCACTGTGTGTGGAGTAAAGGTGGTCTAGAGATATGTTTTCTCTGGTTGCACATGTGACATTTGGTAGAAATGAGGTAAAAACGGATTTAAGTTTTCCTGTATTAAAGTCCCCCGGCCACTAGAGCGCCGCTTCTGGGTGAGCATGTTCTTCTTTGCTTACGGCCTTAAACAGCTGGCTGAATGCGGTCTTAGTGCCAGCATCGGTTTGTGGTGGTAAATAGACGGCTACGAAAATATAGATGAAAACTCTCTTGGTAGATAGTGTGGTCCACAACTTATCATGAGGTACTCTACCTCAGGCCAGCAAAACCTTGAGACTTCCTTAATAGATTGCGCACCAGCTGTTGTTGACAAATAGACACAGACCACCACCTCTCGTCTTAGGTAGCTGTGTACAGACCACCACCTCTGACCGTCTTCAAGACATCAACTGTCCCTCTCCAGCTGACCGACTGTGAACTGTCCCTCTCCATCTCCCTGACCGACTTCCCTCTGATCAAGACATCAACTGTCCCCTCTCCATCTCCCTGACCGACTTCCTCTGATCAAGATATGAACTCAAGACATCAACCCTCTCCATCTCCCTGACCGACTTCCTCTGATCAAGACATCAACTGTCCCTCTCCATCTCCCTGACCGACATCAACATTCCTCTGATCAAGACATGAACCGTCCCTCTGCTGGGTTTTCCACCCTCAACAGTTTCCTGTGTGTATCAAGAATGGTCCATAACCCAAAGGACATCCAGCCAACTTGACACAACTTTGGGAAGCTTTGGAGTCAACATGCGCAGCCATCTCTGTGGAACACTTTCTGAGGACAAAACTAAATATTAGGAAGTTGTTCCTAATGTTTTGTCCACCCAGTGTATGTCCACTATAACCCCTCTATCTACTGTAATGTGGTTGAGATACAATCATCATGTAACCCACCCAGTGTATATCCACTATAACCCCTCTATCTACTGTACTGTGGTTGAGATACAGTCATCATGTAACCCACCCAGTGTATATCCACTATAACCCCTCTATCTACTGTACTGTGGTTGAGATACAATCTTTGGAGTTCATGTAACCCACCCAGTGTATATCCACTATAACCCCTCTATCTACTGTACTGTGGTTGAGATACTGAAGTCATCATGTAACCCACCCAGTGTATATCAAATCAAATCAAATCAAATTTATTTATATAGCCCTTCGTACATCAGCTGATATCTCAAAGTGCTGTACAGAAACCCAGCCTAAAACCCCAAACAGCAAACAATGCAGGTGTAAAAGCACGGTGGCTATCTAAAAACTCCCTAGAATCAGGCCAAAACCTAGGAAGAAACCTAGAGAGGAACCGCTATTTGTTTGGGGTGGCCAGTCCTCTTCTGGCTGTGTTTGTGATAGAGATTATTCAACAGAAAATGACCAAGATGTTCAAATATTCAATAAATGACCAGCATGGTCAAATAATAATAAGGCAGAACAGTTGAAACTGGAGCAGCAGCACAGTCAGGTGGATTTGGGGACAGCAAGGAGCCATCATGTCAGGTAAACACTATTTGTTTGGGCACGGTCCTAGGGCTCAGGTCCTCCGAGTTTAAAGAGAGAAAGAAAGTAGAGAATTAGAGACAAGCATATGTGGGGTGGCCTTAAGTCCTCTTCTGGCTGTGCCGGGTGGACTTTATTATGACTGCTCTTACAGAACGTGGCCAAGATGTTCAAATGTTCATAAATGACCAGCATGGTTGAATAATAGTAAGGCAGAACAGTTGAAACTGGAGCAGGAGCATGGCCAGGTGGACTGGGGACAGCAAGGAGTCCTCATGTCAGGTAGTCCTGGGACATGGTCCAGAGGACCCAGGCCAGTTGAAACTGGAGCAGCAGCATGGCCAGGATGGACTGGGGACAGCAAGGAGTCATCATGTCAGGTAGTCCTGGGGCATGGTTCTAGAGGGCTCAGTAGTCCTCCGAGAGAGAGAGTCTGATTCAAGACCAGGAGAGAAGGTTTTAGAGAATTAGAGAACTGATCCAGGTGTGTTTTAGACCAGTAGTTTAGATTTGATCCAGGACACCGTAGTTAGTAGAGGACAGGAGACCAGTACTCCAGATATATCCACTATAACCCTCTATCTACTGTAGTCTGGATCCAACTTTCATTAAATTCTTTAGAGTTCTGAACAGGGTATTTAACCACTGAAGGGTATCTGATCCAGGTGTGAGGACCAGTAGTTAGAGTATCTATCCACTGAGACCAGGTTAGTATCTAACCACTGAATAGTAGAGTATCTGATCCAGGTGTGAACCGGGTATCTAACCAGTAGTTAGTAGAGTAGTCTGATCCAGGTGTGTTTTAGACCGGTAGTTAATAGATATCTAACTTCAATATTGATCCTTATCTTAATTTGATCAAATATTTGAATAGATCCAGGGGCAGACCAGTATTGATGAACAGTTGAGACCAGTAGTTAGTAGAGTAGTCTGATCCAGATGTGTTTTAGACCAGTAGTTAGTGCTATTTGTGTTTTAGACCATTAGTTCAATAGAGTAGTCTGATCGTAGTTTAGAAGTCTATTTGTTTTTAGACCAGTTATTCAATACAACACAGGTGTAGTTTTAAAACCAGTAGTTTGTTTGTGATCCAATTATTTTAGACCAGTAGTTAGTAGTCTGATCCAATGCTATTTGTGATACAATTTGATCCAGATGTGTTTTAGACCAGTAGTGAGTAGAGTTCTTCCAGGTGTGTTTTAGACCCCTATTAGTAGAGTAGTCTGATCCAGTAGCTACAGAGTAATCCAGGTTGGTTTTAGACCGGTAGTTAGTAGAGTAGTCTGATCCTGTGTTTTACCAGTTTGTAGTCTGATCCAGGTGTGTTTTAGACCAGTAGTTCCTATTCCAGTGTGTTTAGAGACAGTTAGATAGAGGTTGATCCAGGTGTGTTTTAGACCCATAGTTAATAGAAGTCTGATCCAGGTGTGTTTTAGAAATGAGAGAGTCTGATCCAGGTGTGTTTTAGACTCAATAAAGGTAGAGTAGTCTGATCCAGTAGTTAGTAGAGTAGTCTGAGAGAGTGTTTTTAGACCAGTAGTTAGTAGAGTAGTCTGATCCAGGTGTTTTTAGACCAGTAGTTAGTAGAGTAGTCTGATCCAGTAGTTGGTAGAGTAGTCTGATCCAGGTGTGTATAGATCTTGGACTTGATCCAGTAGGTAGAGTAGTCTGATCCAGGTGGGTTTAGACCGGTAGTTAGTAGAGTAGTCTGATCCAGTAGTTAGTAGAGTAGTCTGATCCATAGACCAGTCTGATCCAGGTGTGTTTTAGACCAGTAGTTAGTAGTCTGATCCAGGTGTGTTTTAGACCAGTAGTTAGTAGTCTGATCCAGGTGTGTTTTAGACCAGTAGTTAGTAGAGTAGTCTGATCCAGGTGTGTTTTAGACCGGTAGTTAGTAGAGTAGTCTGATCCAGGTGTGTTTTAGACCAGTAGTTAGTAGAGTAGTCTGATCCAGGTGTAGTTAGTAGAGTAGTCTGATCCAGTAGTTAGTAGAGTAGTCTGATCCAGGTGTGTTTTAGACCAGTAGTTAGTAGAGTAGTCTGATCCAGGTGTGTAGTTTTAGACCAGTAGTTAGTAGAGTAGTCTGATCCAGGTGTGTTAGTTTTAGACCAGTAGTTAGTAGAGTAGTCTGATCCAGGTGTGTTTTAGACCAGTAGTTAGTAGAGTAGTCTGATCCAGTAGTTAGTAGAGTAGTCTGATCCAGGTGGGTTTTAGACCAGTAGTTAGTAGAGTAGTCTGATCCAGGTGTGTTTTAGACCGGTAGTTAGTAGAGTAGTCTGATCCAGTAGTTAGTAGAGTAGTCTGATCCAGTAGTTAGTAGAGTAGTCTGATCCAGTAGTTAGTAGAGTAGTCTGATCCAGTAGTTAGTAGAGTAGTCTGATCCAGGTGTGTTTTAGACCAGTAGTTAGTAGAGTAGTCTGATCCAGGTGTGTTTTAGACCAGTAGTTAGTAGAGTAGTCTGATCCAGGTGTGTTTTAGACCAGTAGTTAGTAGAGTAGTCTGATCCAGGTGTGTTTTAGACCAGTAGTTAGTAGAGTAGTCTGATCCAGTAGTTAGTAGAGTAGTCTGATCCAGGTGTGTTTTAGACCAGTAGTTAGTAGAGTAGTCTGATCCAGTAAGTAGAGAAGTCTGATCCAGTAGTTAGTAGAGTAGTCTGATCCAGTAGTTAGTAGAGTAGTCTGATCCAGGTGTGTTTTAGACCAGTAGTTAGTAGAGTAGTCTGATCCAGGTGTGTTTTAGACCACTTAAACAGGTGTTTTAGACCAGTAGTTAGTAGAGTAGTCTGATCCAGTGTTAGAGTAGACTGACCAGAACAGACTGATCCAGGTGTGTTTTAAACAGTAGTTAGAAGACACCCTCTGTGTTAAACAGAACTGAACACATCCTCCACTTAAACGGGGAGAGAACAGCCACCTCCTCCGGCTTGATCCTGGAGGCTCCACAACATCCACTTAAAAGACTGAACACACCTCCACTTAAAAACAGACTGAACACACCCTCCACTTAAACAGACTGAACACACCCCTCCTCCACTTAAACAGACTGAACACACCCTCCTCCACACTGAACACACTCCTTCCACTTAAACAGACTGAACACACCCCTCCTCCACTTAAACAGACTGAACACACCTCCTCCACTTAAACAGACTGAACACACCCCTCCTCCACTTAAACAGACTGAACACACCCTCCTCCACTTAAACAGACTGAACACACCCCACCTCCACTTAAACAGACTGAACACACCTCCTCCTCCACTTAAACAGACTGAACACACCTCCTCCACTTAAACAGAGACTGAACACACTTAAACAGACTGAACACACCCCTTCCACTTAAACAGACTTCCTTCAGACTAACACAGACTGAACACACCCCACCTTCACTAACACAGACTGAACACACCCCTCCTTCACTACTTAAACAGACTGAACACACCCCTCCTTCACTTATACAGACTGAACATGAACACACCCCACCTCCTTCACCCTCCTTAAACAGACTGAACACACCCCTCCTTCACTAACACAGACTGAACACACCCCTCCTTCACTAACACAGACTGAACACACCCCTCCTTCACTTATACAGATGCTATTGGTCACATACACGTGGTTAGCAGATGTTATTGGTCACATACACATGGTTAGCAGATGTTATTGGTCACATACACATGGTTAGCAGATGTTATTGGTCACATACACATGGTTAGCAGATGTTATTGGTCCCATACACATGGTTAGCAGATGTTATTGGTCACATACACATGTTTAGCAGATGTTATTGGTCACATACACATGGTTAGCAGATGCTATTGGTCACATACACGTGGTTAGCAGATGTTATTGGTCACATACACGTGGTTAGCAGATGCTATTGGTCCCATACACATGGTTAGCAGATGTTATTGGTCACATACACGTGGTTAGCAGATGCTATTGGTCACATACACATGGTTAGCAGATGCTATTGGTCACATACACATGGTTAGCAGATGCTATTGGTCACATACACGTGGTTAGCAGACGTTATTGGTCACATACACATGGTTAGCAGATGCTATTGGTCACATGGTTAGCAGATGTTATTGGTCACATGGTTAGCAGATGTTATTGGTCACATACACGTGGTTAGCAGATGTTATTGGTCACATTACGTAGAATGTATGCACACATGACTGTAAGTCGCTTTGGATAAAAGCGTCTGCTAAATGGCATATATTATTATTATATATTACATACACATGTTTAGCAGATGCTATTGGTCACATACACATGGTTAGCAGATGTTATTGGTCCCATACACATGGTTAGCAGATGTTATTGGTCACATACACGTGTTTAGTAGATGTTATTGGTCACATACACGTGGTTAGCAGATGCTATTGGTCACATACACATGGTTAGCAGATGTTATTGGTCACATACACATGGTTAGCAGATGCTATTGCGGGTGTTGCAAATAAACTTATTCCAGGGGTTTTCTTTATTTTTTATATTTTCTACATTGTAGAATAGTGAAGACAAACTATTAAATAACACATATGGAATCAAAAAGTGTTATATAATTCTTCTTAAATGTAGTCACCCTTTGCCTTGATGACAGCTTTGCACACTCTTGGCAATCTCTCAACCAGCTTCAGAGTCATCAAGGCAAAGAAAGGGTGGCTACTCTGAAGAATCTCATAAAACATATTTTGATTTGTTTTACACTTTTTTGGTTACTGCATGATTCCATATGTGTTTTTTAAAAGTTTTGAAGTCTTCACTATTATTCTGCAATGTAGAAAATAGTAAAAATCATTTAAAAAACCTTTGAATCATCTGATTGTCATTCTAGATCCTGTGGTTGTCATTCTTGATCATCGGATTGTCATTCCAGATAATCTGGTTGTCATTCTAGATCATCGGATTGTCATTCCAGATAATCTGGTTGTCATTCTAGATCATCGAATTGTCAAAATCATCGGATTGTCATTCTAGATCATCGGATTGTCATTCTAGATCATTGTCATTCTAGATCATCGGGATTGTCATTCCAGATAATCTGGTTGTCATTCTAGATCATCGGATTGTCAAAATCATCGGATTGTCATTCTAGATCATCGGATTGTCATTCTAGATCATCTGGTTGTCATTCTAGATCATCGGATTGTCAAAATCATCGGATTGTCATCTAGATCATCGGATTGTCATTCTAGATCATCTGGTTGTCATTCTTGATCATCGGATTGTCAAAATCATCGGATTGTCATTCTAGATCATCGGATTGTCATTCTAGATCCTCTGATTGTCATTTGCTGGTTAGGGTTAGGGCCCACCTGCCAACAAATGTCTGTCTACGCTGCTGGTTTGGGTGAGATCGTTTTGGACTAGACTGAGCATCAAACTGAAAGGACTGGGCTTGTTTTAAGGGCTAGGTAACCAGTGTGTGTAAGTTGATTATCAGTAGTCAGGCTAATTTGAGCGTTAAGCCTGATGGGCCATATGCTGATTGACCCAGCACCCTGAGTCTCCTCAGCCAGACACTCACCTGTTCCTCCCAGTTACCATCACAGCTGTTTGTGATTAATCTATTATCTCTCCTCCCTCTCTCCGTCTCTGGGGTGGAGGGGTGTTGTTGACTTCTGAGTTGGCATGACGATCTGACACCCTGCCGTCCAGAGCCTTCTGTCCGTTTCCACGGTGACCTGATCCCATTCCGCTATTCTGTTCTCCCGAGTTCCGGACCTGTGGAACACAGAGTGATTACCGCTGTATACACACGGAGTGAGTTCAGAGAGAGGGAGAGATCTGGGAACGCAGTGAGGATGCCAGTGCAGCAGATCTCCGTGGTCCCCGCTCGGGAGATGGCCAATAACGGCCGGAGCGCCCCTCGCTCCAAAGACAAGACCGAGGTAAGCCCCTGACCTATAACCTCCTGACCCCTAGCCCTGACCTTAACCTGAACACAGACTCTGTGGAGCTCTCTGAATGAACTGTGGGTCCTTTCTGCTGTGTGTGTGGGGGGGTTGAACCGGTGAGAGAGAGGAGAAGAGAGGGAAAGATAAGGAGGGGAGGGCGGGGAGGAGGAGCAGGCAGTGGAGGAGAGGAGGAGTGTGTGGGGGGCAGGTTGATCTGGGTAAGAAGAGGGGTGGGAGGGTTATTCTATAACCTCCTATCTATACCAGTAGTGTGTGTTGGCTCTCTGTCCTGAGGGGAGGGTTATTCTATAACCTCCTATCTATACCCAGTAGTGTGTTGGCTCTCTGTCCTGAGGGGAGGGCTATTCTATAACCTCCTATCTATACCCAGTAGTGTGTGTTGGCTCTCTGTCCTGAGGGGAGGGTTATTCTATAACCTCCTATCTATACCCAGTAGTGTGTGTTGGCTCTCTGTCCTGAGGGGGAGGGTTATCTATACCCAGTAGTGTGTGTTGGCTCTCTGTCCTGAGGGGGAGGGTTATTCTATAACCTCCTATCTATACCCAGTACTGTGTGTTGGCTCTCTGTCCTGGAGGAGGTTATTCTATAACCTCCTATCTATACCCAGTAGTGTGTGTTGGCTCTCTGTCCCGAGGGAGGGTTATTCTATATCTTCCTATCTATACCCAGTAGTGTGTGTTGGCTCTCTGTCCCTGAGGGGAGGGTTATTCTATATCTTCCTATCTATACCCAGTAGTGTGTGTTGGCTCTCTGTCCCGAGGGGAGGGTTATTCTATAACCTCCTATCTATACCCAGTAGTGTGTGTTGGCTCTCTGTCCTGAGGGAGGGTTATTCTATAACCTCCTATCTATACCCAGTAGTGTGTGTTGGCTCTCTCTGTCCCGAGGGGGGAGGGTTATTCTATAACCTCCTATCTATACCCAGTAGTGTGTGTTGGCTCTCTGTCCTGAGGGAGGGTTATTCCATCCATTTAGGACATAGAGGTGCTGAAAAGTTGACCTGTTTTGCAAACCCCACCACATCATGACACATCCAACTTAAAAGCTTACAAACAGGGTTGCCAAACTATTTTATAATTTATTTTGAAAGAGGTCAAACTGTTTGCAACAGGGTATACTGCTCCTCTACTAATGTAAAAATTAAAGAATCTAATTACACATTTTTGTACAAATGTTATTGTGAGTAGAGGAGTGAGACTTCATAGATTGAATACAGACATTTCTCCTGACTGTAAAATCTATACCTCTGAATAGACATTTCTCCTGACTGTAAAATCTATACCTCTGAATACAGACATGTATCCTGACTGTAAAATCTATACCTCTGAATACAGACATGTATCCTGACTGTAAAAGATGTATCTCTGAAAGTGGAACCTATATGCATGTATTTTGGAGTTGAGAGAGATTACCAGATGTTGTCAATCTATACATACTGCCGTACAGAACATACTAGATATACAGTCTGATATTACACTGTGTCTATCTTCAATTCTATACATACTCTCTTCTCTCTCTCTCACACACTCTCTCTCACACACTTTTCTCTCTCTCTTTTCTCTCTGTCGCCTCTGTCATCTCTCTCTTTCTCTCTCTCTCACTCACACACTCTCTCTCTCTTTCTCTCTGTCGCCTCTGTCATCTCTGTCATTTCTCTCTCTCTTCTCCCTCTCTCTCTCTCCCCCTCTCTCTCTTTTTCTCTCTCTCTTTCTCTCTGTCTTTTCTCTGCTCTGTCATCTCTCTCTTCTCTCTCTCTCTCTCTTCTCTCCCTCTCTCTCTCTCTGTCCTCTCTCTCTTTTCTCTCTCTCTCTCTCTCTTTCTCTCTGTCATCTCTCTCTCTTCTTCTCCCTCTGTCTCTCTGTCATCTGTCGTCTCTCTTTTCTCTCTGTCATCTCTCTCTCTTCTCTCTCTCTTTTCTCTTCTCTCTCTCTCTCTCTGTCTCTCTGTCATCTCTCTCTTTCTCTCTCCTCTGTTCTCTCTCTCTCTATCTCTCTCTCTCTCTCTCTCTCTCTCTCTCTCTTCTCTCTGTCTATCTCTCTCTCTTTTCTCTCTGTCATCTCTCTCTCTCTCTCTCTCTCTCTCTCTCTCTTTCTCTCTCTACAGAGTATTAAAGGTCCAGGTCGGTCAGGCAGTCGATCCAGCAACATCTTGAAGGTATTGATTGGTTGATTGTTTGATTGATCGACAGCAGTCACTGCTGATTGGTTAGAGGTAAAGACGTGTGCTGTGATTGGTTGTTGAAGTGAAGGAGTGTGCTGTGATTGGTTGTTACAGGCCAGCAGTTCTACAACAGGATTGGCTCCTGGCAGTGTTTCGAGGACAACTCCCTCCTCTCAGGACATCTGCAGGTGAGACTGTTACCCAGCGGTGCCTTCAGTTGGCTTGAACGTTTGCTAAATTGCGGAACGGTTTGTACTGAAGGACACGCTTCCCAAAACGTTTTAGAGCTCATAAAGAACCAGACATACACAACATATCTTCTCTGTCTTTACTAAGGAGCGTAGTTACAGTCACATGTTAAGGTTAGATTTTGGCTGTATGGATCAAATATTTCAAGAGTCTGAATACGTTTACAGTTTAGATTAAGAGTCTGGAATAAGTTTACAGTTTCACACCTATAGGTGTTGTCTATGTTGGTCTGGTTGATTCCTCTAGCAGGCCCACTCAGGAGGCTTGACCAGACACCTTCACACCTATAGGTGTTGTCTATGTTGGTCTGGTTGATTCCTCTAGCAGGCCCACCAGGAACTCTGACAAGACACCTTCACACTATAGGTGTTGTCTATGTTGGTCTGGATTTGATTCCTCTAGCAGGCCCACTCAGGAACTCAGACCAGACACCTTCACACCTATAGGTGGTGTCTATGTTGGTCTGGTTGATTCCTCTAGCAGGCCCACTCAGGAACTCTGACCAGACACCTTCACACCTATAGGTGTTGTCTATGTTGGTCTGGTTGATTCCTCTAGCAGGCCCACCCTCTGACCAGACACCTTCACACCAGGTGTTGCTATGTTGGTCTGGTTGATTCCTCAGCAGGGCCCACTCAGGAACTCAGACCAGACACCTTCACACCTATAGGTGTTGGTGTCTGGTTGATTCCTCTAGCAGGCCCACTCAGGAACTCTGACCAGACACCTTCTATAGGTGTTGTCTATGTTGGTTGATTCCTCTAGCAGGCCCACTCAGGAACTCTGACCAGACACCTTCACACCTATAGGTGTTGTCTATGTTGGTCTGGTTGATTCCTCTAGCAGGCCCACTCAGGAACTCTGACCACCTATAGGTGATGTCATTCTCTCCATGTCAGTTCCCCACATATCTTTTGAAGGTGTTCATTTTTCCAGCATTTTGTTTCAGTTTATCAGGACTCATAAAAAACGATGTAGTACTTTTGAATTGAAACTCCCTTGTTTGGGTCCATGTGGTGTCTTTATGTAGTGTTTTCCATATGTTTCCCCAGCTGTCCTCTGATATCTGCACCTTCTCATCCCAATTAAACAGTAGGCCAAAGGTTAATGAATTAGTCCCACAATAAGATCCCAATGATGAGCATTAGATCCAGGATGTTTCAGTCCTTATAGAGAAGAAGGGGTCGCTTCAGTAGTCAATGTGGACTGGACAGTGTTCCGCCATGGATTGAGGCTACTTCTTAGGCCTTGGGTCCTGTCTCTCACTCCTTCTGGGCAGAACAATTTGCCACATAGTCGGGAAACTTTCCCTGTCCTCGGATCTGGAAGGTGGTGTAATCCCAAGGACTCGGCATCAGGTCCAGAATCTAAGATGTGGGTCTTATCATGGGTGACGCGCAGCTTGGCAGGAAACATCAGAGAGTTTGTGATGTTTTTGGGCTGCCAGTTCTCTCCTGATCCCATCGTAATCTTTTTCTCTTCCGCTAATAGCTCTGCAGAATAGTCATTGAAGATAGATATGCGTTTGTCTTTGTAGAATAGCTCTCCCTTGGTTCTCGACAGCTGCATTACATCCTGCTTCTTTGAGAAGGTGTGTGATGATAGTGCTGGGTCTCTGTGTGTTTCACTCCAGGCCTGCTGGGGGCTGCAGGTGCGGTTCTATGGGTCTCTGTGTGTTTCACACAAAGGCCTGCTGGGGGCTGCAGGTGCGGTTCTGTGGGCTTCTGTGTGTCCTTCGCTCTGGGCTGCAGGTGCAGTTCTGTGGGCCCTCTCTATGACCAAAAGTTTAGCAGTATCGAGGTTCCTCAGCATCTTGTCCACAAATGTAGACAGTTTCTTCCCTTTCTGCATTGATTACGACCCCCAAAATTCGTATATTATTATGACGCAAAAAGTTTATCAACAGCCTGGTCTGGTTGATTCCTCTAGCTGGCCCATCAGGTAGCTAACAGCCTGGTCTGGTTGATTCCTCTAGCTGGCTCATCAGGTAGCTGACAGCCTGGTCTGGTTGATTCCTCTAGCTGGCTCATCAGGTAGCTAACAGCCTGGTCTGGTTGATTCCTCTAGCTGGCCCATCAGGTGGCTAACAGCCTGGTCTGGTTGATTCCTCTAGCTGGCCCATCAGGTAGCTGACAGCCTGGTCCGGTTGATTCCTCTAGCTGGCCCATCAGGTAGCTGACAGCCTGGTCTGGTTGATTCCTCTAGCTGGCCCATCAGGTAGCTAACAGCCTGGTCCGGTTGATTCTCTAGCTGGCCCATCAGGTAGCTGACAGCCTGGTCTGGTTGATTCCTCTAGCTGGCCCATCAGGTAGCTAACAGCCTGGTCTGGTTGATTCCTCTAGCTGGCCCATCAGGTAGCTAACAGCCTAGTCTGGTTGATTCCTCTAGCTGGCCCATCAGGTAGCTAACAGCCTGGTCTGGTTGATTCCTCTAGCTGGCCCATCAGGTGGCTAACAGCCTGGTCTGGTTGATTCCTCTAGCTGGCCCATCAGGTGGCTAACAGCCTGGTCTGGTTGATTCCTCTAGCTGGCCCATCAGGTAGCTGACAGCCTGGTCTGGTTGATTCCTCTAGCTGGCCCATCAGGTAGCTAACAGCCTGGTCTGGTTGATTCCTCTAGCTGGCCCATCAGGTGGCTAACAGCCTGGTCTGGTTGATTCCTCTAGCTGGCCCATCAGGTGGCTAACAGCCTGGTCTGGTTGATTCCTCTAGCTGGCCCATCAGGTGGCTAACAGCCTGGTCTGGTTGATTCCTCTAGCTGGCCCATCAGGTGGCTAACAGCCTGGTCTGGTTGATTCCTCTAGCTGGCCCATCAGGTAGCTAACAGCCTGGTCTGGTTGATTCCTCTAGCTGGCCCATCAGGTAGCTAACAGCCTGGTCTGGTTGATTCCTCTAGCTGGCCCATCAGGTAGCTAACAGCCTGGTCTGGTTGATTCCTCTAGCTGGCCCATCAGGTGGCTAACAGCCTGGTCTGGTTGATTCCTCTAGCTGGCCCATCAGGCAGCTAACAGCCTGGTCTGGTTGATTCCTCTAGCTGGCCCATCAGGCAGCTAACAGCCTGGTCTGGTTGATTCCTCTAGCTGGCCCATCAGGCAGCTAACAGCCTGGTCTGGTTGATTCCTCTAGCTGGCCCATCAGGCAGCTAACAGCCTGGTCTGGTTGATTCCTCTAGCTGGCCCATCAGGTAGCTAACAGCCTGGTCTGTTGATTCCTCTAGCTGGCCCATCAGGTGGCTAACAGCCTGGTCTGGTTGATTCCTCTAGCTGGCCCATCAGGTAGCTAACAGCCTGGTCTGGTTGATTCCTCTAGCTGGCCCATCAGGTAGCTAACAGCCTGGTTTGGTTGATTCCTCTAGCTGGCCCATCAGGTGGCTAACAGCCTGGTTTGGTTGATTCCTCTAGCTGGCCCATCAGGTGGCTAACAGCCTGGTCTGGCTGATTCCTCTAGCTGGCCCATCAGGGTGGCTAACAGCCTGGTCTGGTTGATTCCTCTAGCTGGCCCATCAGGCAGCTAACAACCGGGTCTGGTTGATTCCTCTAGCTGGCCCATCAGGTAGCTAACAGCCTGGTCTGGTTGATTCCTCTAGCTGGCCCATCAGGTAGCTAACAGCCTGGTTGATTCCTCTAGCTGGCCCATCAGGTGGCTAACAGCCTGGTCTGGTTGATTCCTCAGCTGGCCCATCAGGTAGCTAACAGCCTGGTCTGGTTGATAGCTGGCCCATCAGGTGGCTGACAGTCTGGGCCCATCAGGAATAGGGATAGTTACCCAGGGATAGTGTTACCCAGGGATAGTGTTACCCTGGTTACCTGGATTGCCCAGGGATTCCTACCCAGGGATACTGCAGGTATAGTGTTACCCAGGATACTGTTACCCAGGGCTGTTACAGGATAGTGTTACCCAGGGATACTGTTACCCAGGGATACTACCCAGGGCTACCCAGGATACTGTTACCCAGGGATAGTGTTACCCAGGGATACTGTTACCCAGGGCCCAGGATACTGTTACCCAGGGATACTGTTACCCAGTGCCTGCATACTGTTCCCAGGGATACTGTTACTGTTACCCAGGGATACTGTTACCCAGGGATAGTGTTACCCAGGGCCTGTTACCAGGTATAGTGTTACCAGGGATACTGTTACCCAGGGATAGTGTTACCCAGGGATATACTGTTACCCAGGGATACTGTTACCCAGGGATAGTGTTACCCAGGGATAGTGTTACCCAGGGATAGTGTTACCCAGGGATACTGTTACCCAGGGATACTGTTACCCAGGGATAGTGTTACCCAGGTATAGTGTTACCCAGGGATACTGTTACCCAGGGATACTGTTACCCAGTACTAGTTACCCAGGGATACTGTTACCCAGGGATACTGTTACCCAGGGATACTGTTACCCAGGGAGGGATGTTACCCAGGGATACTGTTACCCAGGGATACAGTTGCCCAGGGATAGTGTTACCCAGGGATACTGTTACCCAGGGATACTGTTACCCAGGGATAGTGTTACCCAGGGATAGTGTTACCCAGGGATACTGTTACCCAGGGATAGTGTTACCCAGGTATAGTGTTACCCAGGTATAGTGTTACCCAGGGATACTGTTACCCAGGGATAGTGTTACCCAGGGATACTGTTACCCAGGGATACAGTTACCCAAGTATAGTGTTACCCAGGGATACAGTTGCCCTCATGCTGTCTTTTCATCTCTCTGTCTGTTTCCCGAGTGTGTGTGTGTGTGTGTGTGTGTGTGTGTGTGTGTGTGTGTGTGTGTGTGTGTGTGTGTGTGTGTGTGTGTGTGTGTGTGTGTGTGTGTGTGTGTGTGTGTGTGTGTGTGTGTTGTGTGTGTGTGTGTGTGTGTGTGTGTGTGTGTGTGTATAGGCTGGGTGCCGTGGGTAGAGGAAGGTTGTGACACAGCAGTGATGAAGCTAAGCGGCACGGCATTAGGCTCCTCCCAGACCGCGTTAGGCTCCTCCCAGCAGGGCCAAACCAGGAAGAAGAAGAAACCAAACAGGAAGAGAGACTCCTGCTCCGCCCCGATGCCCCAGCGACCGCACAAGATGACCTGGTCCAACACAGTGACGACCGCAGCTCTGACCGCATCGGGAGAGAGGGGGAGAGGAGGAGGGGGAGAGGAGGAGGGAGAGGAGAGGGGAACACCCCCGCCACCGTAGCGCCGCCCCTCCTGAATCTGATTCGTCGTCTGACGGGGAGGCGGGGCGGGAGGCCAGAAGCTGGAGCAGGGAGAAAGCCAAGAGGGGACGACGCCGCAGTGGGAGTAGCAGGGAGAGGGGAGGGGGAGAGGGGATGGAGCTGCAGTCTGTAGGGTCTGGTGAGGGGAAGGAGAACCAAGAGAAAGAGGTTCCACAGGAGAACGGTTCCGGAGTGAAGAACCGGCGATCAGGAGGAGGAGGAGGGGAGGAGAGCAGGCGGAGCTCCCAGCGCAGGGAGGAGGCGGGGTCTAAGTTCCGTAGCCCCGGCGGTAGCTCATCATTGGCTGAGGATGGAGAGAGGGAGGGACAGATCACTAAGAATTACCAGGAGACCGGGTCAGTGGGTGGAGACATGTCCGCGCCGTCGCCACGGAGATATGGGGGCTGCACGCCCCGAAGGCTGCTCCGACGACGAGCCAGAGGTCTGCAGGTAGGTGTTTGTTCATCTCTGTGTGTCTCTGTGTGTCTCTGTATGTCTCTGTGTGTCTCTGTATGTCTCTGTGTGTCTCTGTGTGTCTGTGTGTGTCTCTGTGTGTCTCTGTGTGTCTCTGTGTGTCTCTGTGTGTGTCTCTGTGTGTCTCTGTGTGTGTCTCTGTGTGTGTGTGTCTGTGTGTGTCTCTGTGTGTCTCTGTGTGTCTCTGTGTGTGTCTCTGTGTGTGTCTCTGTGTGTCTCTGTGTGTCTCTGTGTATCTCTGTGTGTCTCTGTGTGTCTCTGTGTGTGTCTGTGTGTGTCTCTGTGTGTCTCTGTGTGTGTCTCTGTGTGTCTCTGTGTGTCTCTGTGTGTCTCTGTGTGTGTCTCTGTGTGTGTCTGTGTGTGTGTCTGTGTGTGTCTCTGTGTGTGTCTCTGTGTGTCTCTGTGTGTGTCTCTGTGTGTCTCTGTGTGTCTCTGTGTGTCTCTGTGTGTGTCTGTGTGTGTGTGTGTGTGTGTGTCTCTGTGTGTCTCTGTGTGTCTGTGTGTGTCTATGTGTGTGTCTCTGTGTGTGTCTCTGTGTGTGTCTCTCTGTGTGTCTCTGTGTGTGTCTGTGTGTGTCTCTGTGTGTGTCTCTGTGTGTGTATTCATGTGTGTGTGTTCATCTCTGTGTGTGTGTGTGTTCACATGTGTGTGTTCATCTGTGTGTGTGTGTGTGTGTGTGTGTGTGTGTGTGTGTGTGTGTGTGTGTGTGTGTGTGTGTGTGTGTGTGTGTGTGTGTGTGTGTGTGTGTGTGTGTGTGTGTGTGTGTGTGTGTGTGTGTGTGTGTGTGTGTGTTCATGTCTGTGTGTGTGTGTCTCTGTGTGTGTGTGTGTGTGTGTGTGTGTGTGTGTGTGTGTGTGTGTGTGTGTGTGTGTGTGTGTGTGTGTGTGTGTGTGTGTGTGTGTGTGTGTGTGTGTGTGTGTGTGTGTGTGTGTGTGTAGGATCTGCCACTGTGAAGGAGACGAGGAGTGTGTGTTGATAACTCCGTGCCGCTGTACAGGCAGCATGAGGTTTGTTCACCAGGACTGTCTCAACCAGTGGATCAAGTCATCAGACACACACTGCTGTGAGCTGTGCCAATACAACTTCATCATGGAGACTCACCTTAAACCTCAAACGTAAGGTACAGAGACCTCAAACACCTGACCTCAACACACCTAACCTCTACACATCTAACCTCAACACACCTAACCTCTATACATCTAACCTCTATACACCTCAACAGATCTAACCTCTATACAACTCAACACATCTAACCTCAACACACCTCAACACATCTAACCTCTATACACCTCAACACATCTAACCTCTATACACCTCAACACTCTAACCTCTATACATCTGACCTCTATACACCTCAACAGATCTAACCACCTATACACCTCAACACATCTAACCTCTATATCCACCTCACACACACCTCTATACACCTCAACACATCTAACCTCTATACACCTCAACACATCTAACCTCTATACACCTCAACACATCTAACCTCTATACACCTCAACACATCTAACCTCTACACACCTCAACACATCTAACCTCTATACACCTCAACACATCTATACACCTAACACTCTATACACCCTCAACCTCAACACATCTAACCTCTATACACCTCAACACATCTAACCTCTATACACCTAACCTCTATACACCTCTACACATCTAAACACATCTAACCTCTATACACCTAACACTCTATACACCTCACACCTAACCTCTATACACCTCAACACATCTAAGGGACATACACCTCAACACATCTAACCTCTATACACCTAACCTCTACACCTACACCTCAACACATCTAACCTCTATACACCTCAACACATCTAACCTCTATACACCTAACCTCTATACACCTCAACACATCTCAACACATCTAACCTCTAACACCTAACCTCTATACACCTCAACACATCTGACCTCTATACACACCTCAACACATCTAACCTCTATACACCTAACCTACACCTACACCTCTAACACATCTAACCTCTATACACCTCAACACATCTAACCTCTATACACCTCAACACATCTAACCTCTATACACCTCAACACATCTAACCTCTATACACCTCAACACATCTAACCTCTATACACCTCAACACATCTAACCTCTATACACCTCAACACATCTAACCTCTATACACCTCAACACATCTGACCTCTATACACCTCAACACATCTGACCTCAACACATCTAACCTCTATACACCTCAACACATCTAACCTCTATACACCTCAACACATCTAACCTCTATACCTCAACACATCTAAACACATCTAACACTCTATACACCTCAACACATCTAACCTCTATACACCTCAACACATCTAACCTCTATACACCTCAACACATCTAACTCTATACACCTCAACACATCTAACCTCAACACATCTAACCTCTACACACCCCTCAACACATCTAACCTCTATACACCTCAACACATCTGACCTCAACACATCTAACCTCTATACACCTCAACACATCTAACCTCTTTACACCTCAACACATCTAACCTCTATACACCTCAACACATCTGACCTCAACACATCTAACCTCTATACACCTCAACACATCTAACCTCTATACACCTCAACACATCTAACCTCTTTACACCTCAACACATCTAACCTCTATACACCTCAACACATCTGACCTCTATATCCACCTCAACACACCTCAACACATCTAACCTCTATACACCTCAACACATCTAACCTCTATACACCTCAACACATCTAACCTCTTTACACCTCAACACATCTAACCTCTTTACACCTCAACACATCTAACCTCTTTACACCTCAACACATCTAACCTCTATACACCTCAACACATCTAACCTCTATACACCTCAACACATCTAACCTCTATACACCTCAACACATCTGACCTCATACACCTCAACACATCTGACCTCAACACATCTAACCTCTACACATCTAACCTCTATACACCTCAACACATCTAACCTCTATACACCTCAACACATCTGACCTCTATACACCTCAACACATCTGACCTCTATACACCTCAACACATCTAACCTCTACACACCTCAACACATCTAACCTCTACACATCTGACCTCTATACACCTCAACACATCTGACCTCTAACTCTACACATCTAACCTCTATATACACCTCAACACATCTGACCTCTATACATCTCAACACATCTGACCTCTATATACACCTCAACACATCTGACCTCAACACATCTAACCTCTATACACCTCAACACATCTGACCTCTATATACACCTCAACACATCTGACCTCAACACATCTAACCTCTACATACACCTCAACACATCTAACCTCTACACCTCAACACATCTAACCTCTACACATCTAACCTCTACACACCCCCTCAACACATCTAACCTCTATACACCTCAACACATCTGACCTCAACACATCTAACCTCTACACACCCCTCAACACATCTAACCTCTATACACCCCTCAACACATCTAACCTCTATACACCTCAACACATCTAACCTCTATACCTCTCTACACATCTAACCTCTATACACCTCAACACATCTAACCTCTATACCTCTCTACACATCTAACCTCTACACATCTAACCTCTATACACCTCAACACATCTAACCTCTATACTCTCTACACATCTAACCTCTACACATCTCTACACATCTAACCTCTATACACCTCAACACATCTAACCTCTACACATCTAACCTCTCAACACATCTAACCTCTACACACCTCAACACATCTAACCTCTACACACCCCTCAACACATCTAACCTCTATACACCCTCAACACATCTAACCTCTATACACCTCAACACATCTAACCTCTATACCTCTCTACACATCTAACCTCTATACATCTCTAACACATCTAACCTCTATACACCTCAACACATCTAACCTCTATACACTCTCTACACACACATCTAACCTCTATACATCTCTACACATCTAACCTCTACACACCTCACACATCTAACCTCTACACACCTCAACACATCTAACCTCTATACACCTCAACACATCTAACCTCTATACACCTCAACACATCTAACCTCTATACACCTCAACACATCTAACCTCTATACACCTCTACACATCTAACCTCTATACACCTCAACACATCTAACCTCTATACAACTCTACACATCTAACCTCTATACACCTCTACACATCTAACCTCTACATACAACTCAACACATCTAACCTCTACACACCTCAAGCCCATGCTGTCAGACACCATGATGGGACTCAGTGGAGCTGCCCATGCTGTCAGACACCATGATGGGACTCAGTGGAGCTGCCCATGCTGTCAGACACCATGATGGGACTCAGTGGAGCTGCCCATGCTGTCAGACACTCAGTGGAGCTGCCCATGCTGTCAGGGACTCAGTGGAGCTGCCCCATGCTGTCAGACACCATGAGGGGACTCAGTGGAGCTGCCCATGCTGTCAGACACCATGAGGGGACTCAGTGGAGCTGCCCATGCTGTCAGACACCATGATGGGACTCAGTGGAGCTGCCCATGCTGTCAGACACCATGATGGGACTCAGTGGAGCTGCCCATGCTGTCAGACACCATGATGGTTCAGATACATAGATACCTGTCAATGACACACTCTTTCTAACCTTTCTCTCCCTCAGTGGGAGAAGCTCCAGATGTCGACCAATGAGAGGAGGAAGATCTTATGCTCCCTGATGTTCCACCTGGTGGCTATTGGTTGTGTTCTCTGTTCCGTATACGTCCTCGTCAACAGAACCCTCCACGAGATCAACCTGGGACGCAACACCGGTCAGCACCTCCACCCTGACCTTAACCCAACCTCTATACAACCCTGACCTAACCTCTGTACAACCACAACCCTAACCCAACCTCTAAACAACCCTGACCTAACCTCTGTACAACCACAACCCTAACCCAACCTCTAAACAACCCTGACCTAACCTCTGTACAACCACAACCTCTATACAACCCTGACCTAACCTCTGTACAACCAAAACCCTAACCCAACCTCTATACAACCCTAACCTAACCTCTGTACAACCACAACCCTGACCCAACCTGTATACAACTCTGACCTAACCTCTGTACAACCACAACCCTGACCTAACCTCTGTACAATCACAACCCTGACCTAACCTCTGTACAATCACAACCCTGACCTAACCTCTGTACAATCACAACCCTGACCTAACCTCTGTACAACCACAACCCAACCTCTATACAACCCTGACCCAACCTCTTTACAACCCTGACCTAACCTCTATACAACCCTGACCTAACCTCTGTACAACCACAACCCTAACCAAACCTCTATACAACCCTGACCTAACATCTGTACAACCACAACCCTAATCCAACCTCTATACAACCCTGACCTAACCTCTGTACAACCACAACCCAACCTCTTTACTACAACCCTGACCTAACCTCTGTACAACCACAACCCTAACCCAACCTCTATACAACCCTGACCTAACATCTGTACAACCACAACCCTGACCCAACCTCTATACAACTGACCTAACCTCTGACCTAACCTCTGTACAACCACAACCCTAACCAAACCTCTATACAACCCTGACCTAACCTCTGTACAACCACAACCCTGACCCAACCTCTATACAACCCTGACCTAACATCTGTACAACCACAACCCTAATCCAACCTCTATACAACCCTGACCTAACCTCTGTACAACCACAACCCAACCACTTTACTACAACCCTGACCTAACCTCTGTACAACCACAACCCTAACCCAACCTCTATACAACCCTGACCTAACCTCTGTACAACCACAACCCTGACCCAACCTCTATACAACCCTGACCTAACATCTGTACAACCACAACCCTGACCCAACCTCTATACAACTCTGACCTAACCTCTGTACAACCACAACCCTGACCTAACCTCTGTACAACCACAACCCTAACACAACCTCTATACAACCCTGACCTAACCTCTGTACAACCACAACCTTAACCCAACCTCTATACAACCCTGACCTCTGTTCAACCACAACCTTAACCCAACCTCTGTACAACCCTGACCTAACCTCTATACAATCACAACCTTAACCTAACCTCTATTCAACCCAACTTCTCACAGTCTTAACCCAACCTCTATACAACCTTAACCAACTTCTTACATTACTGTGTTTACAGGAGAATATAGTAACATTACTGTGTTTTCAGATGAGAGGAGAATATAGTAACATTACTGTGTTTTCAGGAGAATATAGTAACATTACTGTGTTTTCAGATGAGAGGAGAATATAGAAACATTGCTGTGTTTTCAGATGGGAATATAGTAACATTACTGTGTTTACAGGAGAATATAGTAACATTGCTGTGTTTTCAGATGGGAATATAGTAACATTACTGTGTTTACAGGAGAATATAGTAACATTACTGTGTTTTTAGGAGAATATAGTAACATTACTGTGTTTTCATATGAGAATATAGTAACATTACTGTGTTTACAGGAGAATATAGTAACATTACTGTGTTTACAGGAGAATATAGTAACATTACTGTGTTTTCAGATGAGAGGAGAATATAGTAACATTACTGTGTTTACAGGAGAATATAGTAACATTACTGTGTTTACAGGAGAATATAGTAACATTACTGTGTTTTCAGATGAGAGGAGAATATAGTAACATTACTGTGTTTTCAGGAGGATATAGTAACATTACTGTGTTTTCAGGAGAATATAGTAACATTACTGTGTTTACAGGAGAATATAGTAACATTACTGTGTTTTCAGATGAGAGGAGAATATAGTAACATTACTGTGTTTTCAGATGAGAATATAGTAACATTACTGTGTTTTCAGATGAGAGGAGAATATAGTAACATTACTGTGTTTACAGGAGAATATAGTAACATTACTGTGTTTTCAGGAGGATATAGTAACATTACTGTGTTTTCAGGAGAATATAGTAACATTACTGTGTTTACAGGAGAATATAGTAACATTACTGTGTTTTCAGATGAGAGGAGAATATAGTAACATTACTGTGTTTTCAGATGAGAATATAGTAACATTACTGTGTTTTCAGATGACAGGAGAATATAGTAACATTACTGTGTTTTCAGGAGAATATAGTAACATTACTGTGTTTACAGGAGAATATAGTAACATTACTGTGTTTTCAGGAGAATATAGTAACATTACTGTGTTTTCAATGACAATATAGTGACATTACTGTGTTTTCAGGATAATATAGTAACATTACTGTGTTTTAGATGAGAATATAGTGACATTACTGTGTTTACAGGAGAATATAGTAACATTACTGTGTTTTCAGGAGAATATAGTAACATTACTGTGTTTTCAGGAGGATATAGTAACATTACTATGTTTTCAGGAGAATATAGTAACATTACTGTGTTTACAGATGAGAGGAGATATAGTAACATTACTGTGTTTCAGATGAGATGAGAATATAGTAACATTACTGTGTTTTCAGATGAGAGGAGAATATAGTAACATTACTGTGTTTTAAGGAGAATATAGTAACATTACTGTGTTTTCAGGAGAATATAGTAACATTACTGTGTTTTCAGGAGAATATAGTAACATTACTGTGTTTACAGGAGAATATAGTAACATTACTGTGTTTTCAGATGAGATGAGAATATAGTAACATTACTGTGTTTTCAGGAGAATATAGTAACATTACTGTGTTTACAGATGAGAGGAATATAGTAACATTATTGTGTTTTCAGATGAGAGGAGAATATAGTAACATTACTGTGTTTTAGATGAGAATATAGTAACATTTACTGTGTTTTAGATGAGAATATAGTAACATTACTGTGTTTTCAGGAGAATATAGTAACATTACTGTGTTTACAGGAGAATATCGTAACATTACTGTGTTTTCAGGAGAATATAGTAACATTACTGTGTTTTCAGGAGAATATAGTAACATTACTGTGTTTTCAGGAGAATATAGTAACATTACTGTGTTTTCAGGAGGAATATAGTAACATTACTGTGTTTACAGGAGAATATAGTAACATTACTGTGTTTTCAGGAGAATATAGTAACATTACTGTGTTTACAGGAGAATATAGTAACATTACTGTCTTTACAGGAGAATATAGTAACATTACTGTGTTTACAGGAGAATATAGTAGCATTACTGTGTTTTCAGGAGGATATAGTAACATTACTGTGTTTTCAGGAGAATATAGTAACATTACTGTGTTTTCAGATGAGAGGAGAATATAGTAACATTACTGTGTTTACAGGAAAATATAGTAACATTACTGTGTTTTCAGGAGAATATAGTAACATTACTGTGTTTACAGATGAGAGGAGAATATAGTAACATTACTGTGTTTTCAGATGAGAGGAGAATATAGTAACATTATTGTGTTTTCAGATGAGAGGAGAATATAGTAACATTACTGTGTTTTAGATGAGAATATAGTAACATTTACTGTGTTTTAGATGAGAATATAGTAACATTACTGTGTTTTCAGGAGAATATAGTAACATTACTGTGTTTACAGGAGAATATCGTAACATTACTGTGTTTTCAGGAGAATATAGTAACATTACTGTGTTTTCAGGAGAATATAGTAACATTACTGTGTTTACAGGAGAATATAGTAACATTACTGTGTTTTCAGGAGAATATAGTAACATTACTGTGTTTACAGGAGAATATAGTAACATTACTGTGTTTACAGGAGAATATAGTAACATTACTGTGTTTACAGGAGAATATCGTAACATTACTGTGTTTACAGGAGAATATAGTAACATTACTGTGTTTTCAGGTGAATATAGTAACATTACTGTGTTTTCAGGAGAATATAGTAACATTACTGTGTTTACAGGAGAATATAGTAACATTCCTGTGTTTTCAGGAGAATATAGTAACATGACTGTGTTTACAGGAGAATATAGTGACATTACTGTGTTTACAGGAGAATATAGTAACATTACTGTGTTTACAGATGAGAGGAGAATATAGTAACATTACTGTGTTTTCAGATGAGAGGAGAATATAGTAACATTATTGTGTTTTCAATGAGAGGAGAATATAGTAACATTACTGTGTTTAGATGAGAATATAGTAACATTTACTGTGTTTTAGATGAGAATATAGTAACATTACTGTGTTTACAGGAGAATATAGTAACATTACTGTGTTTTCAGGAGAATATAGTAACATTACTGTGTTTACAGGAGAATATAGTAACATTACTGTGTTTACAGGAGAATATAGTACCATTACTGTGTTTACAGGAGAATATAGTAGCATTACTGTGTTTTCAGGAGGATATAGTAACATTACTGTGTTTTCAGGAGAATATAGTAACATTACTGTGTTTTCAGATGAGAGGAGAATATAGTAACATTACTGTGTTTCAGGAGAATATAGTAACATTACTGTGTTTTCAGGAGAATATAGTAACATTACTGTGTTTTACAGGAGAATATAGTAACATTACTGTGTTTTCAGGAGAATATAGTAACATTACTGTGTTTACACGAGAATATAGTAACATTACTGTGTTTTCAGATGAGAGGAGAATATAGTAACATTACTGTGTTTACAGGAAAATATAGTAACATTACTGTGTTTTCAGGAGAATATAGTAACATTACTGTGTTTTCAGGAGAATATAGCAACATTACTGTGTTTTCAGGAGAATATAGCAACATTACTGTGTTTTCAGGAGAATATAGTAACATTACTGTGTTTTCAGGATAATATAGTAACATTACTGTGTTTTAGATGAGAATATAGTAACATTACTGTGTTTTCAGGAGAATATAGTAACATTACTGTGTTTACAGGAGAATATAGTAACATTACTGTGTTTCAGGAGAATATAGTAACATTACTGTGTTTACAGGAGAATATAGTAACATTACTGTCTTTACAGGAGAATATAGTAACATTACTGTGTTTACAGGAGAATATAGTAGCATTACTGTGTTTTCAGGAGGATATAGTAACATTACTGTGTTTTCAGGAGAATATAGTAACATTACTGTGTTTTTCAGATGAGAGGAGAATATAGTAACATTACTGTGTTTACAGGAAAATATAGTAACATTACTGTGTTTTCAGGAGAATATAGTAACATTACTGTGTTTACAGATGAGAGGAGAATATAGTAACATTACTGTGTTTTCAGATGAGAGGAGAATATAGTAACATTATTGTGTTTTCAGATGAGAGGAGAATATAGTAACATTACTGTGTTTTAGATGAGAATATAGTAACATTTACTGTGTTTTAGATGAGAATATAGTAACATTACTGTGTTTTCAGGAGAATATAGTAACATTACTGTGTTTACAGGAGAATATCGTAACATTACTGTGTTTTCAGGAGAATATAGTAACATTACTGTGTTTACAGGAGAATATCGTAACATTACTGTGTTTTCAGGAGAATATAGTAACATTACTGTGTTTTCAGGAGAATATAGTAACATTACTGTGTTTTCAGGAGAATATAGTAACATTACTGTGTTTTCAGGAGAATATAGTAACATTACTGTGTTTACAGGAGAATATAGTAACATTACTGTGTTTTCAGGAGAATATAGTAACATTACTGTGTTTACAGGAGAATATAGTAACATTACTGTCTTTACAGGAGAATATAGTAACATTACTATGTTTACAGGAGAATATAGTAGCATTACTGTGTTTTCAGGAGGATATAGTAACATTACTGTGTTTTCAGGAGAATATAGTAACATTACTGTGTTTTCAGATGAGAGGAGAATATAGTAACATTACTGTGTTTACAGGAAAATATAGTAACATTACTGTGTTTTCAGGAGAATATAGTAACATTACTGTGTTTACAGATGAGAGGAGAATATAGTAACATTACTGTGTTTTCAGATGAGAGGAGAATATAGTAACATTATTGTGTTTTCAGATGAGAGGAGAATATAGTAACATTACTGTGTTTTAGATGAGAATATAGTAACATTTACTGTGTTTTAGATGAGAATATAGTAACATTACTGTGTTTTCAGGAGAATATAGTAACATTACTGTGTTTACAGGAGAATATCGTAACATTACTGTGTTTTCAGGAGAATATAGTAACATTACTGTGTTTTCAGGAGAATATAGTAACATTACTGTGTTTTCAGGAGAATATAGTAACATTACTGTGTTTTCAGGAGAATATAGTAACATTACTGTGTTTACAGGAGAATATAGTAACATTACTGTGTTTACAGGAGAATATAGTAACATTACTGTGTTTACAGGAGAATATCGTAACATTACTGTGTTTTCAGGAGAATATAGTAACATTACTGTGTTTTCAGAATATAGTAACATTACTGTGTTTTCAGGAGAATATAGTAACATTACTGTGTTTACAGGAGAATATAGTAACATTACTGTGTTTTCAGGAGAATATAGTAACATGACTGTGTTTACAGGAGAATATAGTGACATTACTGTGTTTACAGGAGAATATAGTAACATTACTGTGTTTACAGATGAGAGGAGAATATAGTAACATTACTGTGTTTTCAGATGAGAGGAGAATATAGTAACATTATTGTGTTTTCAGATGAGAGAGAATATAGTAACATTACTGTGTTTTAGATGAGAATATAGTAACATTTACTGTGTTTTAGATGAGAATATAGTAACATTACTGTGTTTACAGGAGAATATAGTAACATTACTGTGTTTTCAGGAGAATATAGTAACATTACTGTGTTTACAGGAGAATATAGTAACATTACTGTGTTTACAGGAGAATATAGTACCATTACTGTGTTTACAGGAGAATATAGTAGCATTACTGTGTTTTCAGGAGGATATAGTAACATTACTGTGTTTTCAGGAGAATATAGTAACATTACTGTGTTTTCAGATGAGAGGAGAATATAGTAACATTACTGTGTTTCAGGAGAATATAGTAACATTACTGTGTTTTCAGGAGAATATAGTAACATTACTGTGTTTTAGAGGAGAATATAGTAACATTACTGTGTTTTCAGGAGAATATAGTAACATTACTGTGTTTACACGAGAATATAGTAACATTACTGTGTTTTCAGATGAGAGGAGAATATAGTAACATTACTGTGTTTACAGGAAAATATAGTAACATTACTGTGTTTTCAGGAGAATAATAACATTACTGTGTTTTCAGGAGATATAGCAACATTACTGTGTTTTCAGGAGAATATAGCAACATTACTGTGTTTTCAGGAGAATATAGTAACATTACTGTGTTTCAGGATAATATAGTAACATTACTGTGTTTAGATGAGAATATAGTAACATTACTGTGTTTTCAGGAGAATATAGTAACATTACTGTGTTTACAGGAGAATATAGTAACATTACTGTGTTTTCAGGGAGAATATAGTAACATTACTGTGTTTACAGGAGAATATAGTAACATTACTGTCTTTACAGGAGAATATAGTAACATTACTGTGTTTACAGGAGAATATAGTAGCATTACTGTGTTTTCAGGAGGATATAGTAACATTACTGTGTTTTCAGGAGAATATAGTAACATTACTGTGTTTTCAGATGAGAGGAGAATATAGTAACATTACTGTGTTTTACAGGAAAATATAGTAACATTACTGTGTTTTCAGGAAAATATAGTAACATTACTGTGTTTACAGATGAGAGGAGAATATAGTAACATTACTGTGTTTTCAGATGAGAGAATATAGTAACATTATTGTGTTTTCAGATGAGAGGAGAATATAGTAACATTACTGTGTTTTAGATGAGAATATAGTAACATTTACTGTGTTTTAGATGAGAATATAGTAACATTACTGTGTTTTCAGGAGAATATAGTAACATTACTGTGTTTACAGGAGAATATCGTAACATTACTGTGTTTTCAGGAGAATATAGTAACATTACTGTGTTTTCAGGAGAATATAGTAACATTACTGTGTTTTCAGGAGAATATAGTAACATTACTGTGTTTTCAGGAGAATATAGTAACATTACTGTGTTTACAGGAGAATATAGTAACATTACTGTGTTTACAGGAGAATATAGTAACATTACTGTGTTTACAGGAGAATATCGTAACATTACTGTGTTTTCAGGAGAATATAGTAACATTACTGTGTTTTTCAGGTGAATATAGTAACATTACTGTGTTTTCAGGAGAATATAGTAACATTACTGTGTTTACAGGAGAATATAGTAACATTACTGTGTTTTCAGGAGAATATAGTAACATGACTGTGTTTACAGGAGAATATAGTGACTGTGTTTACAGGAGAATATAGTAACATTACTGTGTTTACAGATGAGAGGAGAATATAGTAACATTACTGTGTTTTCAGATGAGAGGAGAATATAGTAACATTATTGTGTTTTCAGATGAGAGGAGAATATAGTAACATTACTGTGTTTTAGATGAGAATATAGTAACATTTACTGTGTTTTAGATGAGAATATAGTAACATTACTGTGTTTACAGGAGAATATAGTAACATTACTGTGTTTTCAGGAGAATATAGTAACATTACTGTGTTTACAGGAGAATATAGTAACATTACTGTGTTTACAGGAGAATATAGTACCATTACTGTGTTTACAGGAGAATATAGTAGCATTACTGTGTTTTCAGGAGGATATAGTAACATTACTGTGTTTTCAGGAGAATATAGTAACATTACTGTGTTTTCAGATGAGAGGAGAATATAGTAACATTACTGTGTTTCAGGAGAATATAGTAACATTACTGTGTTTTCAGAGGAATATAGTAACATTACTGTGTTTTAGAGGAGAATATAGTAACATTACTGTGTTTTCAGGAGAATATAGTAACATTACTGTGTTTACGAGAATATAGTAACATTACTGTGTTTTCAGATGAGAGAGAATATAGTAACATTACTGTGTTTACAGGAAAATATAGTAACATTACTGTGTTTTCAGGAGAATATAGTAACATTACTGTGTTTTCAGGAGAATATAGCAACATTACTGTGTTTTCAGGAGAATATAGCAACATTACTGTGTTTTCAGGAGAATATAGTAACATTACTGTGTTTTCAGGATAATATAGTAACATTACTGTGTTTTAGATGAGAATATAGTAACATTACTGTGTTTTCAGGAGAATATAGTAACATTACTGTGTTTTCAGGAGAATATAGTAACATTACTGTGTTTTCAGGAGAATATAGTAACATTACTGTGTTTTCAGATGAGATGAGAATATAGTAACATTACTGTGTTTTCAGATGAGAGGAGAATATAGTGACATTACTGTGTTTTCAGGAGAATATAGTGACATTACTGTGTTTTCAGGAGAATATAGTAACATTACTGTGTTTTAGATGAGAATATAGTAACATTACTGTGTTTTCAGGAGAATATAGTAACATTACTGTGTTTTAGATGAGAATATAGTAACATTACTGTGTTTACAGGAGAATATAGTAACATTACTGTGTTTTCAGGAGAATATAGTAACATTACTGTGTTTTCAGGAGAATAAAAGTAACATTACTGTGTTTTAGATGAGAATATAGTAACATTACTGTGTTTTCAGGAGAATATAGCAACATTACTGTGTTTTCAGGAGAATATAGTAACATTACTGTGTTTTCAGGAGAATATAGTAACATTACTGTGTTTTCAGGAGAATATAGCAACATTACTGTGTTTTCAGGAGAATATAGTAACATTACTGTGTTTTCAGGAGAATATAGTAACATTACTGTGTTTTCAGGAGAATATAGTAACATTACTGTGTTTTCAGGAGAATATAGTAGCATTACTGTGTTTTCAGGAGGATATAGTAACATTACTGTGTTTTCAGGAGAATATAGTAACATTACTGTGTTTTCAGATGAGAGGAGAATATAGTAACATTACTGTGTTTTCAGGAGAATATAGTAACATTACTGTGTTTTCAGGAGAATATAGTAACATTACTGTGTTTTCAGGAGAATATAGTAACATTACTGTGTTTTCAGATGAGATGAGAATATAGTAACATTACTGTGTTTTTCAGATGAGAGGAAATATAGTGACATTACTGTGTTTTCAGGGAGAATATAGTAACATTACTGTGTTTTCAGGAGAATATAGCAACATTACTGTGTTTTCAGGAGAATATAGTAACATTACTGTGTTTTCAGGATAATATAGTAACATTACTGTGTTTTAGATGAGAATATAGTAACATTACTGTGTTTTCAGGAGAATATAGTAACATTACTGTGTTTTCAGGAGAATATAGTAACATTACTGTGTTTTTCAGATGAGATGAGAATATAGTAACATTACTGTGTTTTCAGATGAGAGGAGAATATAGTGACATTACTGTGTTTTTCAGGAGAATATAGTGACATTACTGTGTTTTCAGGAGAATATAGTAACATTACTGTGTTTTAGATGAGAATATAGTAACATTACTGTGTTTACAGGAGAATATAGTAACATTACCCAGGAGAATATAGTAACATTACTGTGTTTTTAGATGAGATATAGTAACATTACTGTGTTTTCAGGAGAATATAGCAACATTACTGTGTTTTCAGGATAATATAGTAACATTACTGTGTTTTCAGGAGAATATAGTAACATTACTGTGTTTTCAGGAGAATATAGTAACATTACTGTGTTTTCAGGAGAATATAGTAACATTACTGTGTTTTCAGGAGAATATAGTAACATTACTGTGTTTTCAGGAGAATATAGCAACATTACTGTGTTTTCAGGAGAATATAGTAACATTACTGTGTTTTCAGGATAATATAGTAACATTACTGTGTTTTCAGATGAGAGGAGAATATAGTAACATTACTGTGTTTTCAGGAGAATATAGTAACATTACTGTGTTTTCAGGAGAATATAGTAACGTTACTGTGTTTTCAGGAGAATATAGTAACATTACTGTGTTTTCAGATGAGAGGAGAATATAGTAACATTACTGTGTTTTCAGGAGAATATAGTAACATTACTGTGTTTTCAGGAGAATATAGTAACATTACTGTGTTTTCAGGAGAATATAGTAACATTACTGTGTTTTCACATGAGAGGAGAATATAGTAACATTACTGTGTTTACAGGAAAATATAGTAACATTACTGTGTTTTCAGGAGAATATAGTAACATTACTGTGTTTTCAGGAGAATATAGCAACATTACTGTGTTTTCAGGAGAATATAGTAACATTACTGTGTTTTCAGGAGAATATAGTAACATTACTGTGTTTTCAGGAGAATATAGTAACATTACTGTGTTTTCAGGAGAATATAGTAGCATTACTGTGTTTTCAGGAGGATATAGTAACATTACTGTGTTTTCAGGAGAATATAGTAACATTACTGTGTTTTCAGGAGAATATAGTAACATTACTGTGTTTTCAGATGAGAGGAGAATATAGTAACATTACTGTGTTTTCAGGAGAATATAGTAACATTACTGTGTTTTCAGGAGAATATAGTAACATTACTGTGTTTTCAGATGAGATGAGAATATAGTAACATTACTGTGTTTTCAGATGAGAGGAGAATATAGTGACATTACTGTGTTTTCAGGAGAATATAGTAACATTACTGTGTTTTCAGGAGAATATAGTAACATTACTGTGTTTTCAGGAGAATATAGTAACATTACTGTGTTTTCAGGAGAATATAGTAACATTACTGTGTTTTCAGGAGAATATAGTAACATTACTGTGTTTTCAGGAGAATATAGTAACATTACTTTGTTTACTGGAGAATATAGTAACATTACTGTGTTTACAGGAGAATATAGTAACATTACTGTGTTTTCAGGAGAATATAGTAACATTAATGTGTTTTCAGGAGAATATAGTAACATTACTGTGTTTTCAGATGAGAGGAGAATATAGTAACATTACTGTGTTTTCAGGAGAATATAGTAACATTACTGTGTTTTCAGATGAGATGAGAATATAGTAACATTACTGTGTTTTCAGATGAGAGGAGAATATAGTGACATTACTGTGTTTTCAGGAGAATATAGTGACATTACTGTGTTTTCAGGAGAATATAGTAACATTACTGTGTTTTAGATGAGAATATAGTAACATTACTGTGTTTTCAGGAGAATATAGTAACATTACTGTGTTTTCAGGAGAATATAGTAACATTACTGTGTTTTCAGAGGAGAATATAGTAACTTTACTTTGTTTACTGGAGAATATAGTAACATTACTGTGTTTACAGGAGAATATAGTAACATTACTGTGTTTCAGGAGAATATAGTAACATTAATGTGTTTTCAGGAGAATATAGTAACATTACTGTGTTTTCAGATGAGAGGAGAATATAGTAACATTACTGTGTTTTCAGGAGAATATAGTAACATTACTGTGTTTTCAGGAGAATATAGTAACGTTACTGTGTTTTCAGGAGAATATAGTAACATTACTGTGTTTTCAGATGAGAGGAGAATATAGTAACATTACTGTGTTTTCAGGAGAATATAGTAACATTACTGTGTTTTAAGGAGAATATAGTAACATTACTGTGTTTTCAGGAGAATATAGTAACATTACTGTGTTTACAGGAGAATATAGTAACATTACTGTGTTTTCAGGAGAATATAGTAACATTACTGTGTTTTTCAGATGAGAGGAGAATATAGTGACATTACTGTGTTTTCAGATGACAGGAGAATATAGTACCATTACTGTGTTTTCAGGAGAATATAGTAACATTACTGTGTTTTCAGGAGAATATAGTAACATTACTGTGTTTTCAGATGAGAGGAGAATATAGTAACATTACTGTGTTTTCAGGAGAATATAGTAACATTACTGTGTTTTCAGGAGAATATAGTAACATTACTGTGTTTTCAGGAGAATATAGTAACATTACTGTGTTTACAGGAGAATATAGTAACATTACTGTGTTTTCAGGAGGATATAGTAACATTACTGTGTTTTCAGGAGAATATAGTAACATTACTGTGTTTCAGGAGAATATAGTGACATTACTGTGTTTTCAGGAGAATATAGTAACATTACTGTGTTTTCAGATGAGAGGAGAATATAGTAACATTACTGTGTTTTCAGATGAGGAGAATATAGTAACATTACTGTGTTTTCAGGGAGAATATAGTAACATTACTGTGATTTCAGAAGAATATAGTAACATTACTGTGTTTACAGGAGAATATAGTAACATTACTGTGTTTACAGGAGAATATAGTAACATTACTGTGTTTTCAGGAGAATATAACATTACTGTGTTTTCAGGGAGAATATAGTAACGTTACTGTGTTTTCAGATGACATTAGGAGAATATAGTGACATTACTGTGTTTTCAGGAGAATATAGTAACATTACTGTGTTTACAGGAGAATATAGTAACATTACTGTGTTTTAGAGGAGAATATAGTAACATTACTGTGTTTTCAGGAGAATATAGTAACATTACTGTGTTTACAGATGAGAGGAGAATATAGTGACATTACTGTGTTTTCAGGAGAATATAGTAACATTACTGTGTTTTAGATGAGAATATAGTAACATTACTGTGTTTTCAGGAGAATATAGTAACATTACTGTGTTTTCAGGAGAATATAGTAACATTACTGTGTTTACAGATGAGAGGAGAATATAGTGACATTACTGTGTTTTCAGGAGAATATAGTAACATTACTGTGTTTTCAGGAGAATATAGTAACATTACTGTGTTTTCAGATGAGAGGAGAATATAGTAACATTACTGTGTTTTCAGGAGAATATAGTAACATTACTGTGTTTACAGATGAGAGGAGAATATAGTGACATTACTGTGTTTTCAGGAGAATATAGTAACATTACTGTGTTTTCAGGAGAATATAGTAACATTACTGTGTTTTCAGGAGAATATAGTAACATTACTGTGTTTTCAGGAGAATATAGTGACATTACTGTGTTTTAGAGGAGAATATAGTAACATTACTGTGTTTTCAGGAGAATATAGTGACATTACTGTGTTTTAGAGGAGAATATAGTGACATTACTGTGTTTTCAGGAGAATATAGTAACATTACTGTGTTTTCAGGAGAATATAGTAACATTACTGTGTTTTCAGGAGAATATAGTAACATTACTGTGTTTTCAGGAGAATATAGTAACATTACTGTGTTTTCAGGAGAATATAGTAACATTACTGTGTTTTCAGGAGAATATAGTGACATTACTGTGTTTTAGAGGAGAATATAGTGACATTACTGTGTTTTCAGGAGAATATAGTAACATTACTGTGTTTTAGAGGAGAATATAGTGACATTACTGTGTTTTAGAGGAGAATATAGTAACATTACTGTGTTTTCAGGAGAATATAGTGACATTACTGTGTTTTAGAGGAGAATATAGTGACATTACTGTGTTTTCAGAGATATAGTAACATTACTGTGTTTTCAGGAGAATATAGTAACATTACTGTGTTTTCAGGAGAATATACTGTAACATTACTGTGTTTTCAGGAGAATATAGTAACATTACTGTGTTTTCAGGAGAATATAGTAACATTACTGTGTTTTCAGGAGAATATAGTAACATTACTGTGTTTTCAGGAGAATATAGTAACATTACTGTGTTTTCAGGAGAATATAGTAACATTACTGTGTTTCAGGAGAATATAGTAACATTACTGTGTTTTCAGATGAGAGAGAATATAGTAACATTACTGTGTTTTCAGGAGAATATAGTAACATTACTGTGTTTTAGAGGAGAATATAGTGACATTACTGTGTTTTCAGGAGAATATAGTAACATTACTGTGTTTTTCAGATGAGAGGAGGATATAGTAACATTACTGTGTTTTCAGGAGAATATAGTAACATTACTGTGTTTTCAGATGAGAGGAAAATATAGTAACATTACTGTGTTTTCAGGAGAATATAGTAACATTACTATGTTTACAGGAGAATATAGTAACATTACTGTGTTTTCAGGAGAATATAGTAACATTACTGTGTTTTCAGGAGAATATAATAACATTACTGTGTTTTCAGACGACATGTGGAGAATATCAGTGATGAAGTACTACACTGCTGAGGGTAAGGAGGCCTCTGGTATCAAACACAGACACAAACAATCTCTCTGTTTCCCCCTGGGCAGACATAACTAACCTGTGTATGTATATGTCTGTGTGTCTCTCTACCTCTCTCTGTCTGTCTCTCTCTCTACCTTTACAACTCTCTCTCTCTCTCTCTCTCTACCTCTACACCTCTCTCTCTATCTCTACACCTCTCTCTCTACCTCTCTCGCTCTCTCTCTCTACCTTTACACACCTCTCTCTCTACCTCTCTCCCTCTACCTCTCTCGCTCTCTCTCTCTACCTTTACACACCTCTCTCTTCCTCTCTCGCTCTCTCTCTCTACCTTCACACCCTCTCTCTCTCTACACCACCTCTCTACCTCTATACCTCTCTCTCTCTCTCTCTACCTCTACACCTCTCTCTCTCTCTCTCTACCTCTACCTCTCTCTACCTTCACACCCCTCTCTTTCTACCTCTACATCTCTCTCTCTACCTCTCTCTCTCTCTACCTCTCTCTCTACTCTGCCTCACTCTCTCTCTACTCTCTCTCTACCTCTATACCTCTACCTCTCTCTCTCTCTCTACCTCTACACCTCTCTCTCTCTACCTCTACATCTCTCTCTCTACCTCTACCTCTCTCTCTACCTCTACACCTCTCTCTCTCCTACTCTGCTACTCTCTCACCTCTCTCTCTCTCATCTCTCTCTCTCTCTCTCTACCTCTACACCTCTCTCTCTCTATCTCTACATCTCTCTCTCTACCTCTATACCTCTACCTCTCTCTCTCTACCTCTACACCTCTCTCTCTCTACCTCTACACCTCTCTCTCTCTACCTCTACACCTCTCTCTCTCTACCTCTACACCTCTCTCTCTCTACCTCTATACCTCTCTCTCTCTCTCTACCTCTATACCTCTCTCTCTCTACCTCTATACCTCTACATCTCTCTCTCTACCCCTCTCTCTCTCTCTACCTCTACACCTCTCTCTCTCTCTACCTCTCTCTACCTCTCTCGCTCGCTACCTCTATATATCTCTCTCTACCTCTACACCTCTCTCTCTACCTCTCTCTCTCTCTCTACCTCTCTCTCTCTCTCTACCTCTCTCGCTCTCTCTACCTCTCTCTCTCTCTCTACCTCTACATCTCTCTCTCTAGGTGTGTTGGAGTGGCCATTCTGGATGAAGCTGGTCATCGTGGCGATAGGCATGGCAGGCGGACTGGTGTTCATGTACGTCCAGTGTAAAGTGTACTGGTTGCTATGGAGACGACTCAAAGCCTTCAATCGCATCATCACTGTGCAGAACTGCCCCGAGAAGCCGCCGCCCACCAATGCCGCGCTGGCCAATGGGAATCACCCTGAGGCCGTGGAAGTCCCGATAGGCCCCGCCCCCGAGGTTATCCAGATGGACTCCGACCTCTCGGAGGAAAACCCCGTCTGACACCCACACACACACACACACCCACACCCACACTCACCCACCCACCCACCCACACACACACACACACACCCACCCACCCACACCCACACCACCCACCCACCCACCCACACACACACACACTCACCCACCCACCCACACACACACACACCCACACACACACACACACACACACACACACCCACACCACACCACCCACCCACCCACCCCACCCACACACACACCCACACACACAGCTTTGTAATGCACCTCCTATAGCCTATCAGAGCCCAGCACACCAAAGAGTCATAATGTGACGTAGCCAATCAGACGTCTGATTCTGTTATAGAAGCAGCTGTAGATTAGCCAATCAGAGCGTCTGTTATAGAAGCAGCTGTAGATTAGCCAATCAGAGCGTCTGTTATAGAAGCAGCTGTAGATTAGCCAATCAGAGCGTCTGTTATAGAAGCAGCTGTAGATTAGCCAATCAGAGCGTCTGTTATAGAAGCAGCTGTAGATTAGCCAATCAGAGCATGTTATAGAAGTAGCTGTAGATTAGCCAATCAGAGCATGTTATAGAAGCAGCTGTAGATTAGCCAATCAGATGTTATAGAAGCAGCATATGTCATAGAAGCAGCTGTAGATTAGCCAATCAGAGCGTCTGTTATAGAAGCAGCTCTGTAGATTAGCCAATCAGAGCATCTGTTACACCAAAAGCATCTGTAGATTAGCCAATCAGAGCATCTGTTATAGAAGCAGCTGTAGATTAGCCAATCAGAGCATCTGTTATAGAAGCAGCTGTAGATTAGCCAATCAGAGCGTCTGTTATAGAAGCATCTGTAGATTAGCCAATCAGAGCGTCTGTTATAGGAAGCTCTGTAGATTAGCCAATCATAAGCGCCTGTTATAGTATTCAATATAAAACAGCTGAGTAGCTGATTAGAACCAAGTGTTCAAGGGCTGGAACAAAACCCTGCACACCTTGCAGCTCTCATGGAGGAGGGTTAGAGTCATAGAGCATATGTATTTATGTTAGCATTTAGTTAGCCTCTGCTGGACAGGATAGAACTATGGACCTAACGTCTGTAACCTAACCCCTAACCCTAACTCCTAACCCTAACCTGTAGATTAACCCTCAAGCATCTGTTATTTATGCATCTGTATTTACAATCAGAGCATCTTTATTTATGCTTAGATTTACTCAATCAGCTGGTCTGTTATAGAAGCATCTGAGATTAACCAATAACCCCTAACCCTAATTCAATATTTAGCCTTATGTTAGCTGATTACCAAGTGTTCTCTGCTGGAACAAAACCCTGACCTAACCCTAACCCATAAGGGTTAAGTCATAAGCATATTTATTTATGTTAGCATTTAGTCTCTCTCTGCTGGACAGCATAGAACTATGGACCTAACCCTAACCCCCTAACCCTAACCCATATTTATTTATGTTAGTATTTAGTCTCTCTCTGCTGGACAGCATAGAACTCTGGACCTAACCCTAACCCCTAACCCTAACCCATATTTATTTATGTTAGTATTTACTCTCTCTCTGCTGGACAGCATAGAACTCTGGACCTAACCCTAACCCCCTAACCCTAACCCCCTAACCCTAACCCTAACCCATATGTATTTATGTTAGTATTTACTCTCTCTCTGCTGGACAGCATAGAACTCTGGACCTAACCCTAACCCCCTAACCCTAACCCCCTAACCCTAACCCATATGTATTTATGTTAGTATTTACTCTCTCTCTGCTGGACAGCATAGAACTCTGGACCTAACCCTAACCCTAACCCCCTAACCCTAACCCATATGTATTTATGTTAGTATTTACTCTCTCTCTGCTGGACAGCATAGAACTCTGAATATAAATACTTGTGAAATGTGGTATTAAAGGTCCCGGTCTGTCACTATGACGTCTAGAAGTCTATCTGAAGAGCTGTCTGTCTGTCACTATGACGTCTAGAAGTCTATCTGAAGAGCTGTCTGTCTGTCACTATGACGTCTAGAAGTCTATCTGAAGAGCTGCCTGTCTGTCACTATGACGTCTAGAAGTCTATCTGAAGAGCTGTCTGTCTGTCACTATGACGTCTAGAAGTCTATCTGAAGAGCTGTCTGTCTGTCACTATGACGTCTAGAAGTCTATCTGAAGAGCTGTCTGTCTGTCACTATGACGTCTAGAAGTCTATCTGAAGAGCTGTCTGTCTGTCACTATGACGTCTAGAAGTCTATCTGAAGAGCTGTCTGTCTGTCACTATGACGTCTAGAAGTCTATCTGAAGAGCTGTCTGTCTGTCACTATGACGTCTAGAAGTCTATCTGAAGAGCTGTCTGTCTGTCACTATGACGTCTACAAGTCTATCTGAAGAGCTGTCTGTCTGTCACTATGACGTCTAGAAGTCTATCTGAAGAGCTGCCTGTCTGTCACTATGACGTCTAGAAGTCTATCTGAAGAGCTGTCTGTCACTATGACGTCTACAAGTCTATCTGAAGAGCTGTCTGTCTGTCTGTCTGTCACTATGATGTCTACAAGTCTATCTGAAGAGCTGTCTGTCTGTCACTATGATGTCTACAAGTCTATCTGAAGAGCTGTCTGTCTGTCACTATGATGTCTACAAGTCTATCTGAAGAGCTGTCTGTCTGTCACTATGATGTCTACAAGTCTATCTGAAGAGCTGTCTCTCTGTCACTATGACGTCTACAAGTCTATCTGAAGAGCTGCCTGTCTGTCACTATGACGTCTACAAGTCTATCTGAAGAGCTGTCTGTCTGTCTACAAGTCTATCTGTCTCTCTGTCACTATGACGTCTACAAGTCTATCTGAAGAGCTGTCTGTCGGTCACTATGACGTCTACAAGTCTATCTGAAGAGCTGTCTGTCTGTCACTATGATGTCTACAAGTCTATCTGAAGAGCTGTCTGTCTGTCACTATGATGTCTACAAGTCTATCTGAAGAGCTGTCTCTCTGTCACTATGACGTCTACAAGTCTATCTGAAGAGCTGTCTGTCTGTCACTATGACGTCTACAAGTCTATCTGAAGAGCTGTCTGTCTGTCTGTCACTATGACGTCTAGAAGTCTATCTGAAGAGCTGTCTGTCGGTCACTATGACGTCTACAAGTCTATCTGAAGAGCTGTCTGTCTGTCTGTCTGTCACTATGATGTCTACAAGTCTATCTGAAGAGCTGTCTGTCTGTCACTATGATGTCTACAAGTCTATCTGAAGAGCTGTCTGTCTGTCACTATGATGTCTACAAGTCTATCTGAAGAGCTGTCTCTCTGTCACTATGACGTCTACAAGTCTATCTGAAGAGCTGTCTGTCTGTCACTATGACGTCTACAAGTCTATCTGAAGAGCTGTCTGTCTGTCTGTCACTATGACGTCTAGAAGTCTATCTGAAGAGCTGTCTGTCGGTCACTATGACGTCTACAAGTCTATCTGAAGAGCTGTCTGTCTGTCTGTCTGTCACTATGATGTCTACAAGTCTATCTGAAGAGCTGTCTGTCACTATGACGTCTACAAGTCTATCTGAAGAGCTGTCTGTCTGTCACTATGACGTCTACAAGTCTATCTGAAGAGGTCTCTGTCTGTCTTGCCTGCCTGTTTGTCTGCCTGCGTGCCTGTCTCTAGAAGTCACCATTACAACCAAAAATAACCTATTCTACACTAAAATATAAACACAACATGTAAAGTGTTGGTCCCATGTTTCATGAGCTGAAATAAAATATCCCAGAAATGGTCCACAAAAAGCGAGTTTCTCTGAAATGTTGGGCACTAATTTATCACCCTGTCGGTGATTATTTCTCTTTTGCCAAGATAATCCATCCACCTGACAGGTGTGGCATATCAAGAAGCCGATTAAACAGCATGATCATTACACAGGTGCACCTTGTGCCAGGGACAATAAAAGGTCACTCTAAAATGTGCAGTTTTGTAACACAACACAATGCCACAGATGTCTCAAGTTGAGGGAACGTGCAGGAATGTCCAGCAAATAATTGCATGTTCATTTCTCTACCATAAGCCATCTCCAACGTTGTTTTAGAGAATTTGGCAGTACGTCCAACCGGCCTCACAACCTCAGACCATGTGTATGGCGTCGTGTGGGCGAGCGGTTTGCCAATGTCAACGTTGTGAACAGAGGGCCCCATGGTGGGGGGGTTATGGTATGGTGTTTACTGATGTCAACGTTGTGAACAGAGGGCCCCATGGTGGTGGGGGGGTTATGGTATGGTGTTTACTGATGTCAACGTTGGTATGAACTGAGACGTTGAGCCCCATGGTTGGGGGGTGTTATGGTATGGTGTTTACTGATGTCAACGTTCTGAACAGAGGGCCCCATGGTGGGGGTTATGGTATGGTGTTTACTGATGTCAACGTTGTGAACAGAGGGCCCCATGGTGGGGGGGGTTATGGTATGGTGTTTACTGATGTCAACGTTGTGAACAGAGGGCCCCATGGTGGGGTTATGGTATGGTGTTTACTGATGTCAACGTTGTGAACAGAGGGCCCCATGGTGGGGGGGGGGGGTTATGGTATGGTGTTTGCCAATGTCAACGTTGTGAACAGGTTGACCCATGGTGGCAGTGGGGTTATGGCCAGGCATAAGCTATGGATAAACGAACACAATTGCATTTTATCGAACAGAGATACCGTGGTGAGATTCTGAGGTCCATTGTCGTGCCATTCATCACCTCATGTTTCAGCATGATAATGCACGGCCCCGTGTCACAAGGTTCTGGACTACATTCCTGGAAACTGAAAATGTCCCAGTTCTTCAATGACCTGCATCCTCACCAGACACATCATCCACTGTTTGGGATGCTCTGGATCGACGGGTAAGACGGCGTGTTCCAGGTCTCGCCAACATCCAGCAACTTCATACGGGTCTGAATACTTTCAGAAGGCTACAACCTTTATAGTGGAGTTACTGACACAACCTGACTGGATACAACCTGACTGGGTACAACCTGACTGGATACAACCTGACTGGGTACAACCTGACTGGGTACAACCTGACTGGGTACAACCTGACTGGATACAACCTGACTGGATACAACCTGACTGGGTACAACCTGACTGGGTACAACCTGACTGGGTACAACCTGTATAGTGGAGTTACTGACACAACCTGACTGGATACAACCTGGATACAACCTGACTGGGTACAACCTGTATAGTGGAGTTACTGTTGACTTACAACCTGATACAACCTGGATACAACCTGATACAACCTGACTGGGTACAACCTGGATACAACCTGACTGGATACAACCTGGATACAACCTGACTGGGTACAACCTGTATAGTGGAGTTACTGACACAACCTGACTGGATACAACCTGGATACAACCTGACTGGGTACAACCTGGATACAACCTGACTGGGTACAACCTGTATAGTGGAGTTACTGACACAACCTGACTGGATACAACCTGGATACAACCTGACTGGATACAACCTGACTGGGTACAACCTGGATACAACCTGACTGGGTACAACCTGACTGGGTACAACCTGACTGGGTACAACCTTTATAGTGGAGTTACTGACACAACCTGACTGGATACAACCTGACTGGGTACAACCTGACTGGGTACAACCTGAATACAACCTGACTGGGTACAACCTGAATACAACCTGACTGGATACAACCTGACTGGGTACAACCTGACTGGGTACAACCTGACTGAATACAACCTGAATACAACCTGACTGGGTACAACCTGACTGGATACAACCTGACTGGATACAACCTGACTGGATACAACCTGACTGGGTACAATCTGACTGGATACAACCTGACTGGGTACAATCTGACTGGATACAACCTGACTGGGTACAATCTGACTGGATACAACCTGACTGGGTACAATCTGACTGGGTACAACCTGACTGGATACAACCTGGGTACAACCTGACTGGATACAACCTGACTGGGTACAACCTGACTGGATACAACCTGACTGGATACAACCTGACTGGATACAACCTGACTGGATACAACCTGACTGGGTACAACCTGGATACAACCTGACTGGGTACAACCTGGATACAACCTGACTGGGTACAACCTGGATACAACCTGACTGGGTACAACCTGAATACAACCTGACTGGATACAACCTGACTGGATACAACCTGACTGGATACAACCTGACTGGATACAACCTGACTGGGTACAACCTGGATACAACCTGACTGGGTACAACCTGACTGGATACAACCTGACTGGATACAACCTGACTGGGTACAACCTGGATACAACCTGACTGGGTACAACCTGACTGGGTACAATCTGACTGGGTACAACCTGGATACAACCTGACTGGGTACAATCTGACTGGATACAACCTGACTGGGTACAACCTGACTGAATACAACCTGACTGGGTACAACCTGACTGGATACAACCTGACTGGATACAACCTGACTGGGTAAAACCTGACTGGGTACAACCTGGATACAACCTGACTGGATACAACCTGACTGGGTACAACCTGACTGGGTACAACCTGACTGGGTACAACCTGACTGGGCACAACCTGGCTGGGTACAACCTGGATACAACCTGACTGGATACAACCTGACTGGGTACAACCTGACTGGGTACAACCTGGATACAACCTGACTGGATACAACCTGGATACAACCTGTCTGGGTACAACCTGACTGGGTACAACCTGACTGGGTACAACCTGACTGGGTACAACCTGGATACAACCTGACTGGATACAACCTGGGTACAACCTGACTGGATACAACCTGGATACAACCTGACTGGATACAACCTGGGTACAACCTGACTGGATACAACCTGACTGGGTACAACCTGGATACAACCTGACTGGATACAACCTGACTGGATACAACCTGACTGGATACAACCTGACTGGATACAACCTGACTGGATACAACCTGGATACAACCTGACTGGATACAACCTGACTGGGTACAACCTGACTGGGTACAACCTGGATACAACCTGACTGGGTACAACCTGGATACAACCTGACTGGATACAACCTGGATACAACCTGACTGGATACAACCTGACTGGATACAACCTGACTGGATACAACCTGACTGGGTACAACCTGACTGGGTACAACCTGACTGGGTACAACCTGACTGGATACAACCTGACTGGATACAACCTGACTGGATACAACCTGGATACAACCTGACTGGATACAACCTGACTGGGTACAACCTGACTGGGTACAACCTGACTGGGTACAACCTGACTGGGTACAACCTGACTGGATACAACCTGACTGGGTACAACCTGACTGGGTACAACCTGACTGGATACAACCTGACTGGGTACAACCTGACTGGATACAATACAACCTGACTGGATATAACCTGGGTACAACCTGACTGGGTACAACCTGACTGGGTACAACCTGACTGGGATACAACCTGGCTGGGTACAACCTGACTGGGTACAACCCTGGAGTTACTGGATACAACCTGACTGGGTACAACCTGCATACAACCTGACTGGGTACAACCTGACTGGGTACAACCTGACTGGGTACAACCTGGCTGGGCACAACCTGACTGGGCACAACCTGACTGGGCACAACCTGACTGGGTACAACCTGACTGAGTACAACCTGACAGGCACAACCTGACTGGGTACAACCTTTATAGTGGAGTTACTGACACAATGAATCTGACTGGATACAACCTGGATACAACCTGATTGGGTACAACCTGACTGTGTACAACCTGACTGGATACAACCTGACTGGATACAACCTGACTGGATACAACCTGACTGGATACAACCTGACTGGGTACAACCTGACTGGGTACAACCTGTATAGTGGAGTTACTGACACAACCTGACTGGGTACAACGTGACTGGGTACAACCTGACTGTGTACAACCTGTATAGTGGAGTTACTGACACAACCTGACTGGACACAACCTGACTGGGTACAACCTGACTGGATACATCCTGACTGGGTACAACCTGACTGGAAACAACCTGACTGGGTACAACCTGTATAGTGGTTACTGACACAACCTGACTGGGTACAACGTGACTGGGTACAACCTGACTGTGTACAACCTGGATACAACCTGACTGGATACAACCTGACTGGACACAACCTGACTGGGTACAACCTGACTGGATACATCCTGACTGGGTACAACCTGACTGGACACAACCTGACTGGACACAACCTGACAGGGTACAACCTGACTGGATACAACCTGATTGGGTACAACCTGACTGGGCACAACCTGACTGGATACAACCTGACTGGGTACAACCTGACTGGGTACAACCTGACTGCATACAACCTGACTGGATACAACCTGACTGGGTACAATCTGACTGGACACAACCTGACTGGGTACAACCTGACTGGATACAACCTGACTGAGTACAACTCGTATAGTGGAGTTACTGACTGGATACAACCTGACTGGATACAACCTGACTGGATACAACCTGACTGGACACAACCTGACTGGACACAACCTGACTGGATACAACCTGACTGGACACAACCTGACTGGACACAACCTGACTGGACACAACCTGACTGGACACAACCTGACTGGATACAACCTGACTGGATACAACCTGACTGGATACAACCTGACTGGGTACAACCTGACTGGATACAACCTGACTGGGTACAACCTGACTGGATACAACCTGACTGGATACAACCTGACTGGGTACAACCTGACTGGACACAACCTGACTGGGTACAACCTGACTGGGTACAACCTGGATACAACCTGACTGGATACAACCTGACTGGGTACAACCTGACTGGATACAACCTGACTGGGTACAACCTGACTGGATACAACCTCACTGATCCCATGTTTCATGAGCTGAACTAAAATATCCCAGAAATGTTCCACAAAAAGCGAGTTTCTCTGAAATGTTGTGCACTCATTTTTTTTACATCCCTGTTGGTGATTATTTCTCTTTTGTCAAGATAATTCATCCACCTGACAGGTGTGGCATATCAAGAAGCCGATTAAACAGCATGATCATTACACAGGTGCACCTTGTGCCAGGGACAATAAAAGGTCACTCTAAAATATGCAGTTTTGTAACACAACACAATGCCACAGATGTCTCAAGTTGAGGGAACGTGCAGGAATGTCCAGCAAATAATTGCATGTTCATTTCTCTACCATAAGCCATCTCCAACGTTGTTTTAGAGAATTTGGCAGTACGTCCAACCGGCCTCACAACCTCAGACCATGTGTATGGCGTCGTGTGGGCGAGCGGTTTGCCAATGTCAACGTTGTGAACAGAGGGCCCCATGGTGGGGGTGTTATGGTATGGTGTTTACTGATGTCAACCTGAACAGAGGGCCCCATGGTGGGGGGTTATGGTAGGGTGTTTACTGATGTCAACGTTGCTGATACCAGATATCTGGGTCCATTGTCAGTGGGGTACTGGGCCCCATGGTGGGGGGGGTTATGGTATGGAAACAATGTCAACTGGGTAGAACAGGTTGACCATGGTGGCAGTGGGGTTATGGCCAGGCATAAGCTATGGATAAACGAACACAATTGCATTTTATCGAACAGAGATACCATGGTGAGATTCTGAGGTCCATTGTCGTGCCATTCATCACCTCATGTTTCAGCATGATAATGCACGGCCCCGTGTCACAAGGTTCTGGACTACATTCCTGGAAACTGAAAATGTCCCAGTTCTTCAATGACCTGCATCCTCACCAGACACATCATCCACTGTTTGGGATGCTCTGGATCGACAGGTAAGACGGCATGTTCCAGGTCTCGCCAACATCCAGCAACTTCACACGGGTCTGAATACTTTCAGAAGGCTACAACCTTTATAGTGGAGTTACTGACACAACCTGACTGGATACAACCTGACTGGGTACAACCTGGATACAACCTGGATACAACCTGACTGGATACAATCTGACTGGATACAACCTGACTGGATACAATCTGACTGGATACAACCTGACTGGGTACAACCTGACTGGACACAACCTGACTGGATACAACCTGACTGGACACAACCTGACTGGGTACAACCTGACTGGACACAACCTGACTGGACACAACCTGACTGGGTACAACCTGGATACAACCTGACTGGATACAACCTGACTGGATACAACCTGACTGGGTACAACCTGACTGAATACAACCTGACTGGGTACAACCTGACTGAATACAACCTGACTGGGTACAACCTGACTGGATACAACCTGACTGGGTACAACCTTACTGGGTACAACCTGAATACAACCTGACTGGGTACAACCTGAATACAACCTGACTGGATACAACCTGACTGGGTACAACCTGACTGGGTACAACCTGACTGGGTACAACCTGAATACAACCTGACTGGATACAACCTGACTGGGTACAACCTGACTGGGTACAACCTGACTGAATACAACCTGAATACAACCTGACTGGGTACAACCTGACTGGGTACAACCTGTATAGTGGAGTTACTGTCACAACCTGACTGGATACAACCTGACTGGGTACAACCTGACTGGGCACAACCTGGCTGGGTACAACCTGACTGGGTACAACCTGACTGGGTACAACCTGACTGAGTACAACCTGACTGAGTACAACCTGACAGGCACAACCTGACTGGGTACAACCTGTATAGTGGAGTTACTGACACAAACTGACTGGGTACAACCTGACTGGACACAACCTGACTGGACACAACCTGACTGGGTACAACCTGACTGGGTACAACCTGACTGGATACAACCTCACTGGGTACAACCTGTATAGTGGAGTTACTGACACAAACTGACTGGGTACAACCTGACTGGACACAACCTGACAGGCACAACCTGACTGGGTACAACCTGTATAGTGGAGTTACTGACACAAACTGACTGGGTACAACCTGACTGGACACAACCTGACTGGACACAACCTGACTGGGTACAACCTGACTGGGTACAACCTGACTGGATACAACCTGACTGGGTACAACCTGTATAGTGGAGTTACTGACACAAACTGACTGGGTACAACCTGACTGGACACAACCTGACTGGACACAACCTGACTGGATACAACCTGACTGGATACAACCTGACTGGATACAACCTGACTGGATACAACCTGGATACAAATCAAATCAAATTTATTTATATAGCCCTTCGTACATCAGCTGATATCTCAAAGTGCTGTACAGAAACCCAGCCTAAAACCCCAAACAGCAAACAATGCAGGTGTAAAAGCACGGTGGCTAGGAAAAACTCCCTAGAAAGGCCAAAACCTAGGAAGAAACCTAGAGAGGAACCGGGCTATGTGGGGTGGCCAGTCCTCTTCTGGCTGTGCCGGGTGGAGATTATAACAGAAGATGACCAAGATGTTCAAATGTTCATAAATGACCAGCATGGTCAAATAATAATAAGGCAGAACAGTTGAAACTGGAGCAGCAGCACAGTCAGGTGGACTGGGGACAGCAAGGAGCCATCATGTCAGGTAGTCCTGGGGCACGGTCCTAGGGCTCAGGTCCTCCGAGAGAGAGAAAGAAAGAGAGAATTAGAGAGAGCATATGTGGGGTGGCCAGTCCTCTTCTGGCTGTGCCGGGTGGAGATTATAACAGAACGTGGCCAAGATGTTCAAATGTTCATAAATGACCAGCATGGTTGAATAATAGTAAGGCAGAACAGTTGAAACTGGAGCAGGAGCATGGCCAGGTGGACTGGGGACAGCAAGGAGTCCTCATGTCAGGTAGTCCTGGGACATGGTCCTAGGGCCCAGGCCAGTTGAAACTGGAGCAGCAGCATGGCCAGGTGGACTGGGGACAGCAAGGAGTGTCATGTCAGGTAGTCCTGGGGCATGGTTCTAGGGCTCAGGTCCTCCGAGAGAGAGAAAGAAAGAGAGAAGGAGAGAATTAGAGAACGCACACTTAGATTTACACAGGACACCGAATAGGACAGGAGAAGTACTCCAGATAAACAAACTGACCCTAGCCCCCCGACACATAAACTACTGCAGCATAAATACTGGAGGCTGAGACAGGAGGGGACAACCTGACTGAATACAACCTGGATACAACCTGACTGGGTACAACCTGACTGGGTACAACCTGGATACAACCTGACTGGATTCAACCTGACTGGGTACAACCTGACTGGATACAACCCGTATAGTGGAGTTACTGACTGGACACAAACTAGCCATGTTCAAGACAACTCAGAACCTCAGAGTAAAGATGTGCTTACTTTTATTTTGCGGAGAGCTTCCTATTGATCCTCTGATCTCATCTTTCTATAAAGGGTTTCCAGGTTGAACATTTCAGAGTTTCCTAGTTCCAAGTTGCCTTGAACACAGCAACGGACACACTGATTTCTATGTTTAGAGAGTATCTTCAATGAAACAGAACAACAGTTTCGGTCTGTATTTAGGTTTATTAGATGTCTGTATTGGGACACACACACACACACACACACACACACACACACACACACACACACACACACACACACACACACACACACAGGTTGTCTTAACCCCAGTCAGGTAGGATGGCTGACATCCCCAGAGTTCTAACATGCAAAGCATTATGGGGCATCTTCCTGGGCGTCTGAATCTGAGTCCTTCATTAAGGCCTCCTCCTCCTCTCCTCTGGCGGTCTCCTCCTCCTCTCCTCCAGCGGTCTCTTCCTCCTCCTCCTCTCCTCCAGCGGTCTCCTCCTCCTCTCCTCCTCCTGTTCTGTCCGTCCCTCGGGAAGAGAACTTCCTCATCTTGATGTTGGGAAGCTTCTTTAGATCGCCGCTCCACTCCCTGAAACCAACCAATCACAGATCAAAACCACGGAATCATCCAATCCCAGCTCAGAACAATGGAATCATCCAATTGTCCAATCATCCAATCATAAAGAAAACGGTCTGAGAGACGTGTGACTGAGACAGAACTCTGCAGTGTCTGAGAGACGTGTGACTGAGACAGAACTCTGCAGTGTCTGAGAGACGTGTGACTGAGACAGAACTCTGCAGTGTCTGAGAGACGTGTGACTGAGACAGAACTCTGCAGTGTCTGAGAGACGTGTGACTGAGACAGAACTCTGCAGTGTAAGAGATGACTAGTCAGACACTCCACTATAAATAAACTTGGGGACATTTCCTGCTGAGCCTTTAGATAACACTGAAACGACTGTTTGTACAAGCTGCGGTGGCATGGGCTTTGTCTCATGAGTAGAAGGTAATGACGTAGGCAGTGACATCACTAAGATATATGACTGCAGGACTAATAAAACAACTCAAATCCTTTTCTATTTTGCAGAAATTACATGCGTGCCCTGTTCCCTCTGTCAACTTCTGTCTGCAATTGCATTAATAAAGGTTTTTTAAAGATATCGTCTGAACGCTAATTTCACCAATGAGCCAATGATTGACAAGGAACAAGGAACGAACCACAACAGAATCAACCAATCAGGTGAGAGAATGTATCAGAGGTAAAATGTAACGAATAGAGCTGTTTTTCATGAATCATCACAGCTCTACTGGCAACAACCAATCAGATCACAGCTCTACTGGCAACAACCAATCAGATCACAGCTCCAGCGAGAGTTGGGTTTTCATTGGTCGTCTCACCTGAAGGTCTTGAGATGTTTAGAGTTGATGATGTCTGGAATCTCTGAGGAGAGAAGAGGAACACACTGTCAGGGTTCTGTGTGTGTGTATCACCGTGTGTGTGTGTGTCATTTTGTGTGTATGTGAGACTGACCGAAGCCGTTGCCATGGTACAGAGCGGTCTCTCGCTCAACAGTCTGTTTGATGACGGTCTCCCTGCTGCCATGGAGACGACCCTGACGACCTTTGATCCCGTTCACCAGCTCTATCTGGTCCAACTCCCCGTCAAACCTCTGCAGGTACCTACACACACATAAACACAGACACACACACGTTTTAAACACTTTATTTGAATCCACCAATCACATGTACAAAAAAAAGTATCCAAACATTTCAAAAGTCCCTGTCTGCATGTCCCTCGAGGGTACAGGAAACACCTTCTCCAAGAAGCTAGGCTGCCCACTACAGCTGAACAGAGCAGTAACCTAGCCAACTGCTTTGCCCTAGTCCCACGACAGCTGAACAGAGCATTACCTAGCTAACTGCTTTGCCCTAGTCCCACTACAGCTGAACAGAGCATTACCTAGCTAACTGCTTTGCCCTAGTCCCACTACAGCTGAACAGAGCAGTAACCTAGCTAACTGCTCTGCCCTAGTCCCACTACAGCTGAACAGAGCAGTAACCTAGCTAACTGCTCTGCCCTAGTCCCACTACAGCTGAACAGAGCATTACCTAGCTAACTGCTTTGCCCTAGTCCCACTACAGCTGAACAGAGCAGTAACCTAGCTAACTGCTCTGCCCTAGTCCCACTACATCTGAAACAGAGCAGTAACCTAGCTAACTGCTTTGCCCTAGTCCCACTACAGCTGAAACAGAGCAGTAACCTAGCTAACTGCTCTGCCCTAGTCCCACTACAGCTGAAACAGAGCAGTAACCTAGCCAACTGCTTTGCCCTAGTCCCACTACAGCTGAACAGAGCAGTAACCTAGCCAACTGCTTTGCCCTAGTCCCACTACAGCTGAACAGAGCAGTAACCTAGCTAACTGCTTTGCCCTAGTCCCACTACAGCTGAACAGAGCAGTAACCTAGCTAACTGCTCTGCCCTAGTCCCACTACATCTGAAACAGAGCAGTAACCTAGCTAACTGCTTTGCCCTAGTCCCACTACAGCTGAAACAGAGCAGTAACCTAGCTAACTGCTCTGCCCTAGTCCCACTACAGCTGAAACAGAGCAGTAACCTAGCCAACTGCTTTGCCCTAGTCCCACTACAGCTGAACAGAGCAGTAACCTAGCCAACTGCTTTGCCCTAGTCCCACTACAGCTGAACAGAGCATTACCTAGCTAACTGCTTTGCCCTAGTCCCACTACAGCTGAACAGAGCATTACCTAGCTAACTGCTTTGCCCTAGTCCCACTACAGCTGAACAGAGCAGTAACCTAGCTAACTGCTTTGCCCTAGTCCCACTACAGCTGAACAGAGCATTACCTAGCTAACTGCTTTGCCCTAGTCCCACTAAAGCTGAACAGAGCAGTAACCTAGCTAACTGCTTTGCCCTAGTCCCACTACAGCTGAAACAGAGCATTACCTAGCCAACTGCTTTGCCCTAGTCCCACTACATCTGAAACAGAGCAGTAACCTGGCTAACTGCTTTGCCCTGGTCCCACTACAGCTGAAACAGAGCTGTAACCTAGCTAACTGCTTTGCCCTAGTCCCACTACAGCTGAAACAGAGCATTACCTAGCCAACTGCTTTGCCCTAGTCCCACGACAGCTGAACAGAGCATTACATAGCCAACTGCTTTGCCCTAGTCCCACTACAGCTGAAACAGAGCAGTAACCTAGCTAACTGCTTTGCCCTAGTCCCACTACATCTGAAACAGAGCAGTAACCTAGCTAACTGCTTTGCCCTAGTCCCACTACAGCTGAAACAGAGCAGTAACCTAGCTAACTGCTCTGCCCTAGTCCCACTACAGCTGAAACAGAGCAGTAACCTAGCCAACTGCTTTGCCCTAGTCCCACTACAGCTGAACAGAGCAGTAACCTAGCCAACTGCTTTGCCCTAGTCCCACTACAGCTGAACAGAGCAGTAACCTAGCTAACTGCTTTGCCCTAGTCCCACTACAGCTGAACAGAGCAGTAACCTAGCTAACTGCTCTGCCCTAGTCCCACTACAGCTGAAACAGAGCAGTAACCAGCCAACTGCTTTGCCCTAGTCCCACTACAGCTGAACAGAGCATTACCTAGCTAACTGCTTTGCCCTAGTCCCACTACAGCTGAACAGAGCATTACCTAGCTAACTGCTTTGCCCTAGTCCCACTACAGCTGAACAGAGCAGTAACCTAGCTAACTGCTTTGCCCTAGTCCCACTACAGCTGAACAGAGCATTACCTAGCTAACTGCTTTGCCCTAGTCCCACTAAAGCTGAACAGAGCAGTAACCTAGCTAACTGCTTTGCCCTAGTCCCACTACAGCTGAAACAGAGCATTACCTAGCCAACTGCTTTGCCCTAGTCCCACTACATCTGAAACAGAGCAGTAACCTGGCTAACTGCTTTGCCCTGGTCCCACTACAGCTGAAACAGAGCTGTAACCTAGCTAACTGCTTTGCCCTAGTCCCACTACAGCTGAAACAGAGCATTACCTAGCCAACTGCTTTGCCCTAGTCCCACGACAGCTGAACAGAGCATTACATAGCCAACTGCTTTGCCCTAGTCCCACTACAGCTGAAACAGAGCAGTAACCTAGCTAACTGCTTTGCCCTAGTCCCACGACAGCTGAACAGAGCATTACCTAGCCAACTGCTTTGCCCTAGTCCCACTACAGCTGAAACAGAGCAGTAACCAAGCTAACTGCTTTGCCCTAGTCCCACGACAGCTGAACAGAGCATTACCTAGCTAACTGCTTTGCCCTAGTCCCACTACAGCTGAACAGAGCATTACCTAGCTAACTGCTTTGCCCTAGTCCCACTACAGCTGAACAGGGCAGTAACCTAGCTAACTGCTTTGCCCTAGTCCCACTACAGCTGAAACAGAGCATTACCTAGCCAACTGCTTTGCCCTAGTCCCACGACAGCTGAACAGAGCATTACCTAGCTAACTGCTTTGCCCTAGTCCCACTACAGCTGAACAGAGCATTACCTAGCTAACTGCTTTGCCCTAGTCCCACTACAGCTGAACAGAGCAGTAACCTAGCTAACTGCTTTGCCCTAGTCCCACGACAGCTGAACAGAGCATTACCTAGCTAACTGCTTTGCCCTAGTCCCACGACAGCTGAACAGAGCATTACCTAGCTAACTGCTTTGCCCTAGTCCCACGACAGCTGAACAGAGCATTACCTAGCTAACTGCTTTGCCCTAGTCCCACTACAGCTGAAACAGAGCAGTAACCTAGCTAACTGCTCTGCCCTAGTCCCACTACAGCTGAAACAGAGCAGTAACCTAGCCAACTGCTTTGCCCTAGTCCCACTACAGCTGAACAGAGCAGTAACCTAGCCAACTGCTTTGCCCTAGTCCCACTACAGCTGAACAGAGCATTACCTAGCTAACTGCTTTGCCCTAGTCCCACTACAGCTGAACAGAGCAGTAACCTAGCTAACTGCTTTGCCCTAGTCCCACGACAGCTGAACAGAGCATTACCTAGCTAACTGCTTTGCCCTAGTCCCACGACAGCTGAACAGAGCATTACCTAGCTAACTGCTTTGCCCTAGTCCCACGACAGCTGAACAGAGCATTACCTAGCTAACTGCTTTGCCCTAGTCCCACTACAGCTGAAACAGAGCAGTAACCTAGCTAACTGCTCTGCCCTAGTCCCACTACAGCTGAAACAGAGCAGTAACCTAGCCAACTGCTTTGCCCTAGTCCCACTACAGCTGAACAGAGCAGTAACCTAGCCAACTGCTTTGCCCTAGTCCCACTACAGCTGAACAGAGCATTACCTAGCTAACTGCTTTGCCCTAGTCCCACTACAGCTGAACAGAGCATTACCTAGCTAACTGCTTTGCCCTAGTCCCACTACAGCTGAACAGAGCAGTAACCTAGCTAACTGCTTTGCCCTAGTCCCACTACAGCTGAACAGAGCATTACCTAGCTAACTGCTTTGCCCTAGTCCCACTAAAGCTGAACAGAGCAGTAACCTAGCTAACTGCTTTGCCCTAGTCCCACTACAGCTGAAACAGAGCATTACCTAGCCAACTGCTTTGCCCTAGTCCCACTACATCTGAAACAGAGCAGTAACCTGGCTAACTGCTTTGCCCTGGTCCCACTACAGCTGAAACAGAGCTGTAACCTAGCTAACTGCTTTGCCCTAGTCCCACTACAGCTGAAACAGAGCATTACCTAGCCAACTGCTTTGCCCTAGTCCCACGACAGCTGAACAGAGCATTACATAGCCAACTGCTTTGCCCTAGTCCCACTACAGCTGAAACAGAGCAGTAACCTAGCTAACTGCTTTGCCCTAGTCCCACTACATCTGAAACAGAGCAGTAACCTAGCTAACTGCTTTGCCCTAGTCCCACTACAGCTGAAACAGAGCAGTAACCTAGCTAACTGCTCTGCCCTAGTCCCACTACAGCTGAAACAGAGCAGTAACCTAGCCAACTGCTTTGCCCTAGTCCCACTACAGCTGAACAGAGCAGTAACCTAGCCAACTGCTTTGCCCTAGTCCCACTACAGCTGAACAGAGCAGTAACCTAGCTAACTGCTTTGCCCTAGTCCCACTACAGCTGAACAGAGCAGTAACCTAGCTAACTGCTCTGCCCTAGTCCCACTACAGCTGAAACAGAGCAGTAACCTAGCCAACTGCTTTGCCCTAGTCCCACTACAGCTGAACAGAGCATTACCTAGCTAACTGCTTTGCCCTAGTCCCACTACAGCTGAACAGAGCATTACCTAGCTAACTGCTTTGCCCTAGTCCCACTACAGCTGAACAGAGCAGTAACCTAGCTAACTGCTTTGCCCTAGTCCCACTACAGCTGAACAGAGCATTACCTAGCTAACTGCTTTGCCCTAGTCCCACTAAAGCTGAACAGAGCAGTAACCTAGCTAACTGCTTTGCCCTAGTCCCACTACAGCTGAAACAGAGCATTACCTAGCCAACTGCTTTGCCCTAGTCCCACTACATCTGAAACAGAGCAGTAACCTGGCTAACTGCTTTGCCCTGGTCCCACTACAGCTGAAACAGAGCTGTAACCTAGCTAACTGCTTTGCCCTAGTCCCACTACAGCTGAAACAGAGCATTACCTAGCCAACTGCTTTGCCCTAGTCCCACGACAGCTGAACAGAGCATTACATAGCCAACTGCTTTGCCCTAGTCCCACTACAGCTGAAACAGAGCAGTAACCTAGCTAACTGCTTTGCCCTAGTCCCACGACAGCTGAACAGAGCATTACCTAGCCAACTGCTTTGCCCTAGTCCCACTACAGCTGAAACAGAGCAGTAACCAAGCTAACTGCTTTGCCCTAGTCCCACGACAGCTGAACAGAGCATTACCTAGCTAACTGCTTTGCCCTAGTCCCACTACAGCTGAACAGAGCATTACCTAGCTAACTGCTTTGCCCTAGTCCCACTACAGCTGAACAGGGCAGTAACCTAGCTAACTGCTTTGCCCTAGTCCCACTACAGCTGAAACAGAGCATTACCTAGCCAACTGCTTTGCCCTAGTCCCACGACAGCTGAACAGAGCATTACCTAGCTAACTGCTTTGCCCTAGTCCCACTACAGCTGAACAGAGCATTACCTAGCTAACTGCTTTGCCCTAGTCCCACTACAGCTGAACAGAGCAGTAACCTAGCTAACTGCTTTGCCCTAGTCCCACGACAGCTGAACAGAGCATTACCTAGCTAACTGCTTTGCCCTAGTCCCACGACAGCTGAACAGAGCATTACCTAGCTAACTGCTTTGCCCTAGTCCCACGACAGCTGAACAGAGCATTACCTAGCCAACTGCTTTGCCCTAGTCCCACGACAGCTGAACAGAGCATTACCTAGCCAACTGCTTTGCCCTAGTCCCACTACAGCTGAAACAGAGCAGTAACCTAGCTAACTGCTTTGCCCTAGTCCCACGACAGCTGAACAGAGCATTACCTAGTTAACTGCTTTGCCCTAGTCCCACGACAGCTGAACAGAGCATTACCTAGCCAACTGCTTTGCCCTAGTCCCACTACAGCTGAAACAGAGCAGTAACCAAGCTAACTGCTTTGCCCTAGTCCCACGACAGCTGAACAGAGCATTACCTAGCTAACTGCTTTGCCCTAGTCCCACTACAGCTGAACAGAGCATTACCTAGCTAACTGCTTTGCCCTAGTCCCACTACAGCTGAACAGGGCAGTAACCTAGCTAACTGCTTTGCCCTAGTCCCACTACAGCTGAAACAGAGCATTACCTAGCCAACTGCTTTGCCCTAGTCCCACGACAGCTGAACAGAGCATTACCTAGCTAACTGCTTTGCCCTAGTCCCACTACAGCTGAACAGAGCATTACCTAGCTAACTGCTTTGCCCTAGTCCCACTACAGCTGAACAGAGCAGTAACCTAGCTAACTGCTTTGCCCTAGTCCCACGACAGCTGAACAGAGCATTACCTAGCTAACTGCTTTGCCCTAGTCCCACGACAGCTGAACAGAGCATTACCTAGTTAACTGCTTTGCCCTAGTCCCACGACAGCTGAACAGAGCATTACCTAGCCAACTGCTTTGCCCTAGTCCCACTACAGCTGAAACAGAGCAGTAACCAAGCTAACTGCTTTGCCCTAGTCCCACGACAGCTGAACAGAGCATTACCTAGCTAACTGCTTTGCCCTAGTCCCACTACAGCTGAACAGAGCATTACCTAGCTAACTGCTTTGCCCTAGTCCCACTACAGCTGAACAGGGCAGTAACCTAGCTAACTGCTTTGCCCTAGTCCCACTACAGCTGAAACAGAGCATTACCTAGCCAACTGCTTTGCCCTAGTCCCACTACATCTGAAACAGAGCAGTAACCTGGCTAACTGCTTTGCCCTGGTCCCACTACAGCTGAACAGAGCATTACCTAGCCAACTGCTTTGCCCTAGTCCCACTACAGCTGAAACAGAGCATTACCTAGCTAACTGCTTTGACCTAGTCCCACGACAGCTGAACAGAGCATTACCTAGCCAACTGCTTTGCCCTAGTCCCACTACAGCTGAAACAGAGCAGTAACCTAGCTAACTGCTTTGCCCTAGTCCCACGACAGCTGAACAGAGCATTACCTAGCCAACTGCTTTGCCCTAGTCCCACTACAGCTGAAACAGAGCAGTAACCAAGCTAACTGCTTTGCCCTAGTCCCACGACAGCTGAACAGAGCATTACCTAGCTAACTGCTTTGCCCTAGTCCCACTACAGCTGAACAGAGCAGTAACCTAGCCAACTGCTTTGCCCTAGTCCCACTACAGCTGAACAGAGCAGTAACCTAGCTAACTGCTTTGCCCTAGTCCCACTACAGCTGAACAGAGCATTACCTAGCTAACTGCTTTGCCCTAGTCCCACTACAGCTGAACAGAGCAGTAACCTAGCTAACTGCTTTGCCCTAGTCCCACTACAGCTGAAACAGAGCATTACCTAGCCAACTGCTTTGCCCTAGTCCCACTACAGCTGAACAGAGCAGTAACCTAGCTAACTGCTTTGCCCTAGTCCCACTACAGCTGAACAGAGCATTACCTAGCTAACTGCTTTGCCCTGGTCCCACTACAGCTGAACAGAGCAGTAACCTGGCTAACTGCTTTGCCCTAGTCCCACTACAGCTGAACAGAGCATTACCTAGCTAACTGCTTTGCCCTAGTCCCACTACAGCTGAACAGAGCAGTAACCTAGCTAACTGCTTTGCCCTAGTCCCACTACAGCTGAAACAGAGCATTACCTAGCCAACTGCTTTGCCCTAGTCCCACTACAGCTGAAACAGAGCAGTAACCTAGCCAACTGCTTTGCCCTAGTCCCACTACAGCTGAACAGAGCATTACCTAGCTAACTGCTTTGCCCTAGTCCCACTAGAGCTGAAACAGAGCAGTAACCTAGCCAACTGCTTTGCCCTAGTCCCACGACAGCTGAAACAGAGCAGTAACCTAGCTAACTGCTTTGCCCTAGTCCCACTACAGCTGAACAGAGCATTACCTAGCTAACTGCTTTGCCCTAGTCCCACTACAGCTGAAACAGAGCAGTAACCTAGCCAACTGCTTTGCCCTAGTCCCACTACATCTGAAACAGAGCAGTAACCTGGCTAACTGCTTTGCCCTGGTCCCACGACAGCTGAAACAGAGCAGTAACCTAGCTAACTGCTTTGCCCTAGTCCCACTACAGCTGAACAGAGCATTACCTAGCTAACTGCTTTGCCCTAGTCCCACTACAGCTGAAACAGAGCAGTAACCTAGCCAACTGCTTTGCCCTAGTCCCACTACATCTGAAACAGAGCAGTAACCTGGCTAACTGCTTTGCCCTGGTCCCACTACAGCTGAACAGAGCATTACCTAGCTAACTGCTTTGCCCTAGTCCCACTACAGCTGAACAGAGCATTACCTAGCTAACTGCTTTGCCCTAGTCCCACTACAGCTGAAACAGAGCAGTAACCTAGCCAACTGCTTTGCTCTAGTCCCACTACATCTGAAACAGAGCAGTAACCTGGCTAACTGCTTTGCCCTGGTCCCACTACAGCTGAACAGAGCATTACCTAGCTAACTGCTTTGCCCTAGTCCCACTACAGCTGAACAGAGCATTACCTAGCTAACTGCTTTGCCCTAGTCCCACTACAGCTGAACAGAGCATTACCTAGCTAACTGCTTTGCCCTAGTCCCACGACAGCTGAAACAGAGCATTACCTAGCTAACTGCTTTGCCCTAGTCCCACTACAGCTGAAACAGAGCAGTAACCTAGCCAACTGCTTTGCCCTAGTCCCACTACATCTGAAACAGAGCAGTAACCTGGCTAACTGCTTTGCCCTGGTCCCACTACAGCTGAACAGAGCATTACCTAGCTAACTGCTTTGCCCTAGTCCCACTACAGCTGAACAGAGCATTACCTAGCTAACTGCTTTGCCCTAGTCCCACTACAGCTGAACAGAGCATTACCTAGCCAACTGCTTTGCCCTAGTCCCACTACAGCTGAAACAGAGCATTACCTAGCTAACTGCTTTGCCCTAGTCCCACTACAGCTGAAACAGAGCAGTAACCTAGCTAACTGCTTTGCCCTAGTCCCACTACACCTGAAACAGAGCATTACCTAGCTAACTGCTTTGCCCTAGTCCCACTACAGCTGAACAGAGCAGTAACCTGACTAACCTAATCTAGCTCTGAGCTAAATGCTTGTGTTTCTAGCTCCTACAGTATAGTAACACCTAGTTAAATGCTTGTGTTTCTAGCTCCAACAGTATAGTAATACCTAGCTAAATGCTTGTGTTTCTAGCTCCAACAGTATAGTAACACCTAGCTAAATGCTTGTGTTTCTAGCTCCTACAGTATAGTAATACTGACCTCTCTCTGTGACAGGTGTCCTGTTTGGTGAATATAGACACAGGTACTGACCTCTCTCTGTGACAGGTGTCCTGTTTGGTGAATATAGACACAGGTACTGACCTCTCTATGTGACAGGTGTCCTGTTTGGTGAATATAGACACAGGTACTGACCTCTCTATGTGACAGGTGTCCTGTTTGGTGAATATAGACACAGGTACTGACCTCTCTATGTGACAGGTGTCCTGTTTGGTGAATATAGACACAGGTACTGACCTCTCTATGTGACAGGTGTCCTGTTTGGTGAATATAGACACAGGTACTGACCTCTCTATGTGACAGGTGTCCTGTTTGGTGAATATAGACACAGGTACTGACCTCTCTATGTGACAGGTGTCCTGTTTGGTGAATATTGACACAGGTACTGACCTCTCTATGATGTGACAGGCATCCTGTTTGGTGAACTCTGTCTTCTCAGAGTCCAGCTGGCTCTGAAACCACTGCAGCTTATCACCTACACACACAGACAATAGAAGGTAAGAGGGGGTACACCCTACCGTTGTACTCACCAACACACACTGAATATACTGTGATATGTGGTTGTCTCACCTAGCTATCTGAATATACTAACTACTGTGATATGTGGTTGTCCCACCTAGCTATCTGAATATACTAACTACTGTGATATGTGGTTGTCTCACCTAGCTATCTGAATATACTAACTACTGTGATATGTGGTTGTCCCACCTAGCTATCTGAATATACTAACTACTGTGATATGTGGTTGTCTCACCTAGCTATCTGAATATACTAACTACTGTGATATGTGGTTGTATCACCTAGCTATCTGAATATACTAACTACTGTGATATGTGGTTGTCTCACCTAGCTATCTGAATATACTAACTACTGTGATATGTGGTTGTCTCACCTAGCTATCTGAATATACTAACTACTGTGATATGTGGTTGTATCACCTAGCTATCTGAATATACTAACTACTGTGATATGTGGTTGTCTCACCTAGCTATCTGAATATACTAACTACTGTGATATGTGATTGTCTCACCTAGCTATCTGAATATACTAACTACTGTAATATGGGGTTGTATCACCTAGCTATCTGAATATACTAACTACTGTGATATGTGATTGTCTCACCTAGCTATCTGAATATACAACAAGAGCACCTCCTCCCAGCTGCCCACTGCACTGAGGCTAGGAAACACGGTCTCCACCGATAAATCCATGATTATCGAAAACTTCAATAAGCACTTCTCAACGGCTGGCCATGCCTTCCGCCTGGCTACTCCAACCTCGGCCAACAGCTCCGCCCCCCCCGTAGCTCCTCACCCAAGCCTCTCCAGGTTCTCCTTTACCCAAATCCAGATAGCAGATGTTCTGAAAGAGCTGCAAAACCTGGACCCGTACAAATCAGCTGGGCTTGACAATCTGGACCCGCTATTTCTGAAACTATCTGCCGCCATTGTCGCAACCCCTATTACCAGCCTGTTCAACCTCTCTTTCATATCGTCTGAGATCCCCAAGGATTGGAAAGCTGCCGCAGTCATCCCCCTCTTCAAAGGGGGAGACACCCTGGACCCAAACTGTTACAGACCTATATCCATCCTGCCCTGCCTATCTAAGGTCTTCGAAAGCCAAGTCAACAAACAGGTCACTGACCATCTCGAATCCCACCGTACCTTCTCCGCTGTGCAATCTGGTTTCCGAGCCGGTCACGGGTGCACCTCAGCCACACTCAAGGTACTAAACGATATCATAACCGCCATCGATAAAAGACAGTACTGTGCAGCCGTCTTCATCGACCTCGCCAAGGCTTTCGACTCTGTCAATCACCATATTCTTATCGACAGACTCAACAGCCTCGGTTTTTCGGATGACTGCCTTGCCTGGTTCACCAATTACTTTGCAGACAGAGTACAGTGTGTCAAATCGGAGGGCATGCTGTCCGGTCCTCTGGCAGTCTCTATGGGGGTGCCACAGGGTTCAATTCTCGGGCCGACTCTTTTCTCTGTATATATCAATGATGTTGCTCTTGCTGCGGACGATTCCCTGATCCACCTCTACGCAGACGACACCATTCTATATACTTTCGGCCCGTCATTGGACACTGTGCTATCTAACCTCCAAACGAGCTTCAATGCCATACAGCACTCCTTCCGTGGCCTCCAACTGCTCGTAAACGCGAGTAAAACCAAATGCATGCTTTTCAACCGATCGCTGCCTGCACCCGCATGCCCGACTAGCATCACCACCCTGGATGGTTCCGACCTTGAATATGTGGACATCTATAAGTACCTAGGTGTCTGGCTAGACTGCAAACTCTCCTTCCAGACCCACATCAAACATCTCCAATCGAAAATCAAATCAAGAGTCGGCTTTCTATTCCGCAACAAAGCCTCCTTCACTCACGCTGCCAAGCTTACCCTAGTAAAACTGACTATCCTACCGATCCTCGACTTCGGCGATATCATCTACAAAATGGCTTCCAACACTCTACTCAGCAAACTGGATGCAGTCTATCACAGTGCCATCCGTTTTGTCACTAAAGCACCTTATACCACCCACCACTGCGACTTGTATGCTCTAGTCGGCTGGCCCTCACTACATATTCGTCGCCAGACCCACTGGCTCCAGGTCATCTACAAGTCCATGCTAGGTAAAGCTCCGCCTTATCTCAGTTCACTGGTCACGATGGCAACACCCATCCGTAGCACGCGCTCCAGCAGGTGTATCTCACTGATCATCCCTAAAGCCAACACATCATTTGGCCGCCTTTCGTTCCAGTACTCTGCTGCCTGTGACTGGAACGAATTGCAAAAATCGCTGAAGTTGGAGACTTTTATCTCCCTCACCAACTTCAAACATCAGCTATCCGAGCAGCTAACCGATCGCTGCAGCTGTACATAGTATATTGGTAAATAGCCCACCCATTTTCACCTACCGCATTCCCATACTGTTTTTATACTGTTTTTATTTATTTATTTTTCTGCTCTTTTGCACACCAATATCTCTACCTGTACATGACCATCTGATCATTTATCACTCCAGTGTTAATCTGCAATATTGTATTATTCGCCTACCTCCTCATGCCTTTTGCACACATTGTATATAGACTGCCCATTTTTTCTACTGTGTTATTGACTTGTTAATTGTTTATTCCATGTGTAACTCTGTGTTGTCTGTTCACACTGCTATGCTTTATCTTGGCCAGGTCGCAGTTGCAAATGAGAACTTGTTCTCAACTAGCCTACCTGGTTAAATAAAGGTGAAAAAAAAAGAATACAAACTACTGTGATATGTGGTTGTCTCACCTAGCTATCTGAATATACTAACTACTGTGATATGTGGTTGTCCCACCTAGCTATCTGAATATACTAACTACTGTGATATGTGGTTGTCCCACCTAGCTATCTGAATATACTAACTACTGTGATATGTGGTTGTCCCACCTAGCTATCTGAATATACTAACTACTGTGATATGTGGTTGTCTCACCTAGCTATCTGAATATACTAACTACTGTGATATGTGGTTGTCTCACCTAGCTATCTGAATATACTAACTACTGTGATATGTGGTTGTCTCACCTAGCTATCTGAATATACTAACTACTGTGATATGTGGTTGTCTCACCTAGCTATCTGAATATACTAACTACTGTGATATGTGGTTGTCCCACCTAGCTATCTGAATATACTAACTACTGTGAATTGACAACATGGCAGCATCACAACATGACAACAACATGGTAGCATCACAACATGGTAGCACCACAACATGACAACAACATGGTAGCACCACAACATGACAACAACATGGTAGCATCACAACATGGTAGCACCACAACATGACAACAACATGGTAGCACCACAACATGACAACAACATGGTAGCACCACAACATGACAACAACATGACAACAACATGGTAGCACCACAACATGACAACAACATGGTAACACCACAACATGACAACAACATGGTAGCATCACAACATGGCAACAACATGGCAACAACACAACATGTAGCAACACAACATGACAACAACATGATAGCAACACAACAACATGGTAGCAGCACAACATGACAACATGGTAGCATCACAAAACACAATACAAACACAGACAACAGCACAAAAGGAAGAAGGTAGAGACAACAATACATCACGCAAAGCAGCCACAATTGTCAGTAAGAGTGTCCATGATTGAGTCTTTGAATTAAGCTCTACAACAAAACTTTATCTGTGTTCAACAAGCTTTCTCTGCCCTTAACCTTGTTCTGAACACCTCCAAAACAACGGTCATGTGGTTTGGTAAGAAGAATGCCCCTCTCCCCACAGGGGTGATTACTACCTCTGAGGGTTTAGAGCGGGGTGATTACTACCTCTGAGGGTTTAGAGCGGGGTGATTACTACCTCTGAGGGTTTAGAGCGGGGTGATTACTACCTCTGAGGGTTTAGAGCGGGGTGATTACTACCTCTGAGGGTTTAGAGCGGGGTGATTACTACCTCTGAGGGTTTAGAGCGGGGTGATTACTACCTCTGAGGGTTTAGAGCGGGGTGATTACTACCTCTGAGGGTTTAGAGCGGGGTGATTACTACCTCTGAGGGTTTAGAGCGGGGTGATTACTACCTCTGAGGGTTTAGAGCGGGGTGATTACTACCTCTGAGGGTTTAGAGCGGGGTGATTACTACCTCTGAGGGTTTAGAGCGGGGTGATTACTACCTCTGAGGGTTTAGAGCGGGGTGATTACTACCTCTGAGGGTTTAGAGCGGGGTGATTACTACCTCTGAGGGTTTAGAGCGGGGTGATTACTACCTCTGAGGGTTTAGAGCGGGGTGATTACTACCTCTGAGGGTTTAGAGCTGGGTGATTACTACCTCTGAGGGTTTAGAGCTGGGTGATTACTACCTCTGAGGGTTTAGAGCTGGGTGATTACTACCTCTGAGGGTTTAGAGCGGGGTGATTACTACCTCTGAGGGTTTAGAGCTTGAGATAGTCACCTCATACAAGTACTTGGGAGTATGGCTAGATGGTACACTGTCCTTCTCTCAGCACATATCAAAGCTGTAGGCTAAAGTTAAATCTAGACTTGGTTTCCTCCATCGTAATCGCTCCTCTTTCACCCCTGCTACCAAACTAACCCTGATTCAGATGACCATCCTGCTAGATTACGTAGACATCGTTTATAGATCGGTAGGTAAGGGTGCCCTCGAGCGGCTAGATGTTCTTTACGTTTCGGCCATCAGATTTGCCACCAATGCTCCTTATAGGACACATCACTGCACTCTATACTCCTCTGTAAACTGGTAATCTCTGTATACCTGTCGCAAGACCCACTGGTTGATACTTATTTATAAAACCCTCTAAGGCCTCACTCCCCCTGAGATACCTACTGCAGCCCTCATCCTCCACATACAACACCCGTTCTGCCAGTCACATTCTGTTAAAGGTCCCCAAAGCACACACATCCCTGGGTCGCTCGTCTTTTCAGTTCGCTGCAGCTAGCGACTGGAACGAGCTGCAAAAAACTCTCAAACCGGACAGTTTTATCTCCATCTCTTCATTCAAAGACTCAATCATGGAGAGCCCCCATCCCCGCAGGAGGCCTTTTGCCTTTTGGTAGGTCGTCATTGTAAATAAGAATTTGTTCTTAACTGACTTGCCTAGTTAAATAAAGGTGAAATAAAAAAACAGACATATAATTGGATGAGAGCGCTTCCTACTGCTTGAGCTATGTTGTTGATGCAAATTGAGAAGAGTGTGGGGCCTAGGTTGGAGCCTTGGGGTACTCCCTTGGTGACAGGCTGAGACAGTTCAGTAACAGTCGTACAGTAACAATAGTAAAGTAACACAGTAATAGTAGTAACAGACTGTCAGACTCACCAATGCTGTTGAGACGAGTGGCCTTCTCACTCTTTTGTCTGGAGGCAGAGATACACACTTAACTTTATAAATATATAACAATATACAGGATCCTCTCTGTTCAAAACACAAACCATCTCCCTCCCTCCTTACCTCTCCTTCTTTCCCAGACGTATCTCCTGGCTGGCCAGGTAAGCAGCTTTCCTGCTATAGGGATGACACACCTTCTCCTTCTGAGTTGGTTTACCTTTCCCCGCCTTCGGCTACACACACACACACACACACACACACACACACACACACACACACACACGACTGTTAGAACACTGTCTTGCATTATTCTACACTGAACTAAAATATAAACGGAACATGTAAAGTATTGGTACCATGTTTCATTAACTGAACTAAAAGATCCTAGAAATGTCCATATGCAAGAAAGCGTATTTCCCAGTTAGTGAGTCTTTCTCCTTTGTCAAGATAATCCATCCAGCTGACAGGTGTGGCATGTCAAGAAGCTGATTAAACGGCATGCTCATTACACAGGTGCACCTTGTGCTGAGGACAATAAAAGGTCACTCTAAAATATGAAGTTTTGTCACACAACACCACAGATGTCTGAAGTTTTGAGGGAGCGTGCAATTCACATGCTGAAATTTCCTCCAGGGCTGCTGCCTGAGAATTTAATGTTCATTTCTCTACCATAAGCCACCTCGAACGTCATGTTAGAGAATTTGGCAGTACGTCCAACCGGCATCACAACCGCAGACCATGTGTAACCACGCCAGACCACGTGTAACCACACCAGCCCAGGACCTCCACATCCGGGTTCTTCACCTGTGAGATCGTCTGAGACCAGCCACCCGGACAGCTGATGAAACGGAGGAGTATTTCTGTCTGTAATAAAGCCCTTTGTGGGGAAAACTCATTCTGATTGGCTGGGCCTGGCTCCCCAGTGGGTGGAGCCCTCCCAGGCCCACCCATCACTGTGCTCCTGCTCAGTCATGTGAAATACTTACTTAAAAGCTTAAAATAAAAAAGTAAAATAAGAGTGAAGAAAAGTAAAAAACAAAACAATACTGAGTCTATCTGCGGGGGTACAGGTTAGTCGAGGTAATATGTGGGTAGGGGTAAAGTGACTACGTAATAAACAGCGAGGAACAGCAGCGTAAAAAAATGAGTATTCAATGCAAATAGTGGGGGGATAGAAGCTGTTAAGAAGCCTTAGGACCTGTTTTTTATTGAACTAGGCAAGTCCTAGACTTGGTGCTTGTGAAAGTCACGTGAGATCCATAGATTAGTGCTTAATTTATTTATTTCAATTGACTGATTTCCTAAAATTAACTAACTCATGAATCGTTGAAATTGTTGCATTTTGCGTTAATATTATTTTGCAGTATACATTCACTAGGTTGTAAGAGCGCTATAACATTATATACATCTAGGTTTAGCTAAATATATTTCTACATATATTTCTACATGTTAAGGATGTTAAATAAGTGTAATTTTACCATGTTTTAGTTGTATGTGCGAAGTTTGATCACCGGTTGAAAACACGTGTTCTGTATTGACAACTCCGGCGGATGCTGCTGGTCCGTCGGACAACACTGTCCGTCATTTCCTCCGGCGGCCGAAAGAAAGGTTCCACAACCCGGAAGACAACAAGACCACGTTGTTTCCGAATCAAAACGTGTTGCGAACAGCAGAGTAACGTTACTGAGAGTAGCAGAGAGCAGACTGCCGAGAGAACAGCTTTGTAGCCGTAACTACTGGAACGTAAGTCCATCATCTACACGTTTGCAATATGATAAACAACATTGTAATAATGCCACCGGTACAGTTGTCACTTCTCTTGCGTTCTGTGCAAGCAGTTTGGGTTGCCTGGCTCGTCGCGAACTGTGTGAAGACCATTTATTCAAAGACCGTAATTAATTTGCCAGAATTGTACATAATTATGACATAACATTGAAGGTTGTGCAATGTAACAACAATATTTAGACTGAGGGATGCCACCCGTTAGATAACATACCAAACGGTTCCATATTTCACTGAAAGAATAAACGTCTTGTTTTCGTAATTATAGTTTCCAGATTTTACCATATTAATGACCTAAGGCTCGTATTTCTGTGTGTATTATAATTAAGTCTATGATTTGATAGAGCAGTCTGACTAAGTGGTGGTAGGCAGCAGCAGGCTCGTAAGCATTCATTCAAACAGCACTTTCCTGCGTTTGCCAGCAGCTCTTCGCTGTGCTTCAAGCATTGCGCTGTTTATGACTTCAAGCCTATCAACTCCCGAGATTAGGCTGGCAATACTAAAGTAGCTATTAGAACATCCAATAGTCAAAGGTATATGAAATACAAATGGTAGAGAGAGAAATAGTCCTATAATTCCTATAATAACTACAACCTAAAACTTCTTACCTTGGAATATTGAAGACTCACGTTAAAAGGAACCACCAGCTTTCATATGTTCTCATGTTCTGAGCAAGGAACTGAAACGTTAGCTTTCTTACATGGCACATATTTCACTTTTACTTTCTTCTCCAACACTTTGTTTTTGCATTATTTAAACCAAACTGAACACGTTTCATTATTTATTTGAGGCTAAATTGATTTTATTGATGTATTAAGTTAAAATAAGTGTTCATTCAGTATTGTTGTAATTGTCATTATTACGATTAGAGGTCGGCCGATTAATTAGGGCCGATTTCAGGTTTTCATAACAATCGGAAATCTGTATTTTTGGACACCGGTTTTGCTGAATTATTATTTTTATTTTTTCACCTTTATTTAATCTTTATTTAACCAGGCAAGTCAGTTAAGAACACATTCTTATTTTCAATGACGGCCTGGGAACGGTGGGTTAACTGACTCGATTAATCGGTATCGGCCTTTTTGGTCCTCCAATAATCGGTATCGGTGTTGAAAAATCATAATCGGTCGACCTCTACCCTCCACACCAACATGGGTGGGAACCCAACAAAAGCTTACCGCCACTCCCATCCTCTCCAATCCCATTAACAGCACCATCGTCTCCATAAACAAGTCTCCTCTATCTGACCTGCCGGTCTTCACACGACTCAACACTGCAGGCCAATCAGAGCAGATCACCACTCTGAACAAGTCTCCTCTATCTGACCTGCTGGTCTTCACACGACTCAACACTGCAGGCCAATCAGAGCAGATCACCACTCTGAACAAGTCTCCTCTATCTGACCTGCTGGTCTTCACACGACTCAACACTGCAGGCCAATCAGAGCAGATCACCACTCTGAATCTGACCTACCGGTCTTCACACGACAACACTGCAGGCTAATCAGAGCAGATCACCACTCTGAGCGGTTCCACCTCCTCCACCCTGATTTCGTAACTGAACAGGTTACTGTTCGACTGAGCCATAGATACTAGATGATAGCTACTTTCTTGCTTAGTGGTTGTGTGGGCAGAGAATACAGGTCCAGATTGTACAGATCCACACTGTGGTTTGTGAGGCAACCAGGGGTGTATTCATTAGTGCACAAAGTACAACAACGTTTTGCAACAAAACTAGGCCTAAGCGTTTCTTAGCCCTCACGCTGTGTTCCGTTTGCGTCTGTTAGCTTCCGTTCTGTGAGAGAGAGAGAGAGACAGAGAGAGAGACAGACAGAGACAGAGAGTTCTGTCTGTTAGCTTCCGTTCTGTGTGAGAGACAGAGAGAGAGACAGAGAGAGAGACAGAGAGAGAGACAGAGAGACACAGCGTTTCTTAGCCCTCACGCTTTGTTCAGTTTGCGTCTGTTAGCTTCCGTTCTGTGTGAGAGAGAGAGAGACAGCGAGTTCTGTCCGTTAGCTTCCGTTCTGTGTGGTTCCTAGTGACTATTACCCAGCTGATTGTAGTTGTGCTGTCTTTGTCCCCAGGTGTGATAGTCTCTACCCAGCAACGGGATGGAGGCCCAACCAGAGGAGATGGCTTTGGTACCGGAGGTTCTTCAGAGCTCAGCAGAGACACACGGAGAGGAACTGGAACTGAACAACGGTACCAGCACCAAGCACCTGGAGGACGGATGCACAGCTGAGACAGAACCTCAGGGACTGACCTCCGGTACCTCAGACAGCCGTTTACTGGGAGAGTTAACGGGAGGAGCAGAGGAGATGGAGGTTACAGAGAATCTCAGCTCTGTCTCGAGCTCCGAGCTGGGAGATGGAACCACACACCTTCCCCAGGACCTCTCCCGGGACCTCTCTCAGGACCTCTCTCAGGACCCCTCTCAGGACCTCTCTCAGGACCCCTCTCAGGACCTCCCCCAGGACCCCTCTCAAGACCTCCCCCAGGACCCCTCTCAGGACCTCTCCCAGGACCCCTCTCAGGACCCCCCCCAGGTACTGCTGACGTTACAGGACGGTGTCAGGGACCAGCAGGACAGCAGCAGCTCCTCAGACAGTGATTCAGACTCCTCTTCCTCCGGTGTGACGCTGGCTGTTGTGTTAGGTCAGGCAGATGAAGATGATGATGACGACGAAGGCTTCGGTCGGGCAAGGAAACCCTGTTCCATCAAAACCCTGGATGAGATCCTGCCTGAGGTACCCCTGGCCTCTCTCTAACCCCTGGCCTCTCTCTAACCCCTGGCCTCTCTCTAACCCCTGGCCTCTCTCTAACCCCTGGCCTCTCTCTAACCCCTGGCCTCTCTCTAACCCCTGGCCCCTCTCTAACCCCTGGCCCCTCTCTAACCCCTGGCCCCTCTCTAACCCCTGGCCCATCTCTAACCCCTGGCCCATCTCTAACCCCTGGCCTCTCTCTAACCCCTGGCCTCTCTCTAACCCCTGGCCCATCTCTAACCCCTGGCCCCTCTCTAACCCCTGGCCCATCTCTAACCCCTGGCCCATCTCTAACCCCTGGCCCCTCTCTAACCCCTGGCCTCTCTCTGACCCCTGGCCTCTCTCTGACCCCTGGCCTCTCTCTGACCCCTGGCCTCTCTCTGACCCCTGGCCTCTCTCTAACCCCTGGCCTCTCTCTAACCCCTGGCCTCTCTCTGACCCCTGGCCTCTCTCTAACCCCTGGCCTCTACTCTGGAAATTCAGAACTTCGTGTGAGTAAAAATAAAATGAGCGCTGTATTCATGTAAAAATGAAATGTGTGTTTGTGTGTATAGGACTTGCCTGCTGTCGAAGAGTTGACGGTTGTTCTACCAGAGGAGGCGGAGATACTGCCCCTAGGATCAGTCACCAGTATCATCCAACAGCTGGGTTAGTCCCTCCCCCTAGGACCAGTATCATCTAACAGCTGGGTTAGTCCCTCCCCCTAGGACCAGTATCATCTAACAGCTGGGTTAGTCCCTCCCCCTAGGACCAGTATCATCTAACAGCTGGGTTAGTCCCTCCCCCTAGGACCAGTCACCAGTATCATCCAACAGCTGGGTTAGTCCCTCCTACTAGGACCAGTATCATCTAACAGCTGAGTTAGTCCCTCCCCCTAGGACCAGTCACCAGTACCATCTAACAGCTGGGTTAGTCCCTCCCCTAGGACCAGTATCATCTAACAGCTGGGTTAGTCCCTCCCCCTAGGACCAGTATCATCTAACAGCTGGGTTAGTCCCTCCCCTAGGACCAGTATCATCTAACAGCTGGGTTAGTCCCTCCTACTAGGACCAGTATCATCTAACAGCTGGGTTAGTCCCTCCCCTAGGACCAGTATCATCTAACAGCTGGGTTAGTCCCTCCCCCTAGGACCAGTCACCAGTACCATCTAACAGCTGGGTTAGTCCCTCCCCCTAGGACCAGTATCATCTAACAGCTGGGTTAGTCCCTCCCCCTAGGACCAGTATCATCTAACAGCTGGGTTAGTCCCTCCCCCTAGGACCAGTATCATCTAACAGCTGGGTTAGTCCCTCCCCCTAGGACCAGTATCATCTAACAGCTGGGTTAGTCCCTCCCCCTAGGACCAGTCACCAGTATCATCTAACAGCTGGGTTAGTCCCTCCCCCTAGGACCAGTCACCAGTACCATCTAACAGCTGGGTTAGTCCCTCCCCCTAGGACCAGTATCATCTAACAGCTGGGTTAGTCCCTCCCCCTAGGACCAGTATCATCTAACAGCTGGGTTAGTCCCTCCCCTAGGACCAGTCACCAGTACCATCTAACAGCTGGGTTAGTCCCTCCCCCTAGGACCAGTATCATCTAACAGCTGGGTTAGTCCCCCCCTAGGACCAGTCACCAGTATCATCTAACAGCTGGGTTAGTCCCTCCCCTAGGACCAGTATCATCTAACAGCTGGGTTAGTCCCTCCCCCTAGGACCAGTATCATCCAACAGCTGGGTTAGTCCCTCCCCCTAGGACCAGTCACCAGTATCATCTAACAGCTAATTCTCCTGCCCCCTCTTGGTGACTGAATGCCCCCTGACCCCTCTTGGTGACTGAATGCCCCTGACCCCTCTTGGTGACTGAATGCCCCCTGACCCCTCTTGGTGACTGAATGCCCCTGCCCTTCACATTACACCCCCCTGACCCCTCTTGGTGACTGAATGCCCCTGACCCCTCTTGGTGACTGAATGCTCCTGACCCCTCTTGGTGACTGAATGCCCCTGCCCTTCACATTACACCCCCTGACCCCTCTTGGTGACTGAATGCCCCTGCCCTTCACATTACACCCCCTGACCCCTCTTGGTGACTGAATGCCCCTGCCCTTCACATTACACCCCCTGACCCCTCTTGGTGACTGAATGCTCTTGACCCCTCTTGGTGACTGAATGCCCCTGCCCTTCACATTACACCCCCTGACCCCTCTTGGTGACTGAATGCCCCTGCCCTTCACATTACACCCCCTGACCCCTCTTGGTGACTGAATGCCCCTGCCCTTCACATTACACCCCCCTGACCCCTCTTGGTGACTGAATGCTCCTGACCCCTCTTGGTGACTGAATGCCCCTGACCCCTCTTGGTGACTGAATGCCCCTGCCCTTCACATTACACCCCCTGACCCCTCTTGGTGACTGAATGGCCCTGCCCTTCACATTACACCCCGACCCCTCTTGGTGACTGAATGCCCCTGCCCTTCACATTACAACCCCCTGACCCCTCTTGGTGACTGAATGCTCCTGACCCTTTTTGGTGACTGAATGCCCCTGACCCCTCTTGGTGACTGAATGCCCCTGACCCCTCTTGGTGACTGAATGCCCCTGACCCCTCTTGGTGACTGAATGCCCCTGACCCCTCTTGGTGACTGAATGCCCCTGCCCTTCAGATTACACCCCCTGACCCCTCTTGGTGACTGAATGGCCCTGCCCTTCACATTACACCCCCTGCCCCCTCTTGGTGACTGAATGCCCCTGACCCCTCTTGGTGACTGAATGCCCCTGCCCTTCACATTACACCCCCCTGCCCCCTCTTGGTGACTGAATGCCCCTGCCCTTCACATTACACCCCCTGCCCCCTCTTGGTGACTGAATGCTCCTGACCCCTCTTGGTGACTGAATGCACCTGACCCCTCTTGGTGACTGAATGCCCCTGCCCTTCACATTACACCCCCTGACCCCTCTTGGTGACTGAATGCTCCTGACCCCTCTTGGTGACTGAATGCCCCTGCCCTTCACATTACACCCCCTGACCCCTCTTGGTGACTGAATGCCCCCGACCCCTCTTGGTGACTGAATGCCCCCGACCCCTCTTGGTGACTGAATGCACCTGACCCCTCTTGGTGACTGAATGCCCCCTGACCCCTCTTGGTGTCTGTTGTGTTTCCTCAACAGTGATCATTCAGTCATTGAAGGACACGCCCCCTCTGAAGGACGACAGCGTCATCTTCAACTCTGATAGGCTGGCCGTGGGCAAGGTAAGAGGGGCTTAGAGTCCCGGGGAGGAGTCCTCAGAATACCCCCCCACCCCACACACAGTCCTCCTCCTCCAGGTATTTGAGGTGTTTGGGCCGGTCTCCAGTCCCTTCTATGTGTTGAGGTTTAACTCTCTCTCTCCTCCAGGTATTTGAGGTGTTTGGGCCGGTCTCCAGTCCCTTCTATGTGTTGAGGTTTAACTCAGAGAGTGACATCGCAGAGAGAGGAGTGAAGCTGAAGGACTCCATGTTCTACGCCCCGTCTCTCACTGACTACACCCTCTACATCCTCACTGAGCAGCTACGACGGTCAGTACACTGACTACACCCTCTATATCCTCACTGAGCAGCTACGACGGTCAGTACACTGACTACACCCTCTATATCCTCACTGAGCAGCTACGACGGTCAGTACACTGACTACACCCTCTATATCCTCACTGAGCAGCTACGACGGTCAGTACACTGACTACACCCTCTATATCCTCACTGAGCAGCTACGACGGTCAGTACACTGACTACACCCTCTATATCCTCACTGAGCAGCTACGACGGTCAGTATACACTGACTACACCCTCTATATCCTCACTGAGCAGCTACGACGGTCAGTACACACTGACTAGACCCTCTACATCCTCACTGAGAAGCTACGACGGTCAGTACACTGACTACACCCTCTATATCCTCACTGAGCAGCTACGACGGTCAGTACACTGACTACACCCTCTATATCCTCACTGAGCAGCTACGACGGTCAGTACACTGACTACACCCTCTATATCCTCACTGAGCAGCTACGACGGTCAGTACACTGACTACACCCTCTATATCCTCACTGAGCAGCTACGACGGTCAGTATACACTGACTACACCCTCTACATCCTCACTGAGCAGCTACGACGGTCAGTACACACTGACTACACCCTCTACATCCTCACTGAGCAGCTACGGCGGTCAGTACACTGACTACACCCTCTATATCCTCACTGAGCAGCTACGACGGTCAGTACACTGACTACACCCTCTATATCCTCACTGAGCAGCTACGACGGTCAGTACACACTGACTACACCCTCTATATCCTCACTGAGCAGCTACGACGGTCAGTACACTGACTACACCCTCTATATCCTCACTGAGCAGCTACGACGGTCAGTACACACTGACTACACCCTCTATATCCTCACTGAGCAGCTACGACGGTCAGTACACACTGACTACACCCTCTATATCCTCACTGAGCAGCTACGACGGTCAGTACACTGACTACACCCTCTACATCCTCACTGAGCAGCTACGACGGTCAGTACACTGACTACACCCTCTACATCCTCACTGAGCAGCTACGACGGTCAGTACACTGACTACACCCTCTATATCCTCACTGAGCAGCTACGACGGTCAGTACACACTGACTACACCCTCTACATCCTCACTGAGCAGCTACGACGGTCAGTACACTGACTACACCCTCTATATCCTCACTGAGCAGCTACGACGGTCAGTACACTGACTACACCCTCTATATCCTCACTGAGCAGCTACGACGGTCAGTACACACTGACTACACCCTCTACATCCTCACTGAGCAGCTACGACGGTCAGTACACTGACTACACCCTCTATATCCTCACTGAGCAGCTACGACGGTCAGTACACACTGACTACACCCTCTACATCCTCACTGAGCAGCTACGACGGTCAGTACACTGACTACACCCTCTATATCCTCACTGAGCAGCTACGACGGTCAGTACACTGACTACACCCTCTATATCCTCACTGAGCAGCTACGACGGTCAGTACACACTGACTACACCCTCTACATCCTCACTGAGCAGCTACGACGGTCAGTACACTGACTACACCCTCTATATCCTCACTGAGCAGCTACGACGGTCAGTACACACTGACTACACCCTCTATATCCTCACTGAGCAGCTACGACGGTCAGTACACTGACTACACCCTCTATATCCTCACTGAGCAGCTACGACGGTCAGTACACACTGACTACACCCTCTATATCCTCACTGAGCAGCTACGACGGTCAGTACACACTGACTACACCCTCTACATCCTCACTGAGCAGCTACGACGGTCAGTACACTGACTACACCCTCTATATCCTCACTGAGCAGCTACGACGGTCAGTACACACTGACTACACCCTCTATATCCTCACTGAGCAGCTACGACGGTCAGTACACACTGACTACACCCTCTATATCCTCACTGAGCAGCTACGACGGTCAGTACACTGACTACACCCTCTATATCCTCACTGAGCAGCTACGACGGTCAGTACACACTGACTACACCCTCTATATCCTCACTGAGCAGCTACGACGGTCAGTACACTGACTACACCCTCTATATCCTCACTGAGCAGCTACGACGGTCAGTACACTGACTACACCCTCTATATCCTCACTGAGCAGCTACGACGGTCAGTACACACTGACTACACCCTCTATATCCTCACTGAGCAGCTACGACGGTCAGTACACTGACTACACCCTCTATATCCTCACTGAGCAGCTACGACGGTCAGTACACTGACTACACCCTCTATATCCTCACTGAGCAGCTACGACGGTCAGTACACTGACTACACCCTCTACATCCTCACTGAGCAGCTACGACGGTCAGTACACTGACTACACCCTCTACATCCTCACTGAACAGCTACGACAGTCAGTACACTGACTACACCCTCTACATCCTCAATGAGCAGCTACGACGGTCAGTACACACATGTATAATTGAAGCTGACGGGTGTGTGTGTGTGTGTGCGTGCGTGCCTGTGTGTGTGTGCGTGTGTGTGTGTTTAGGTTGAAAGGCTCCGACGCCTCCTGGAAGAACGACCAGGAACCACCACCAGAGGTGAGGAACACACATTACCCATAATGCCACACAGGCCCTAGGCTACCTGCCGCCCAACGCTCTAACCGCTACCGCTAGGCTACCTGCCCCCCAACGCTCTAACCGCTAGGCTACCTGCCCCCCAACGCTCTAACCGCTAGGCTACCTGCCGCCCAACGCTCTAACCGCTAGGCTACCTGCCGCCCAACGCTCTAACCGCTAGGCTACCTGCCGCCCAACTCTCTAACCGCTAAGCTACCCGCCGCCCAACGCTCTAACCGCTAGGCTACCCGCCGCCCAACTCTCTAACCGCTAGGCTACCTGCCGCCCAACGCTCTAACCGCTAAGCTACCTGCCGCCCAACGCTCTAACCGCTAGGCTACCTGCCGCCCAACGCTCTAACCGCTAGGCTACCTGCCGCCCAACTCTCTATCCGCTAGGCTACCTGCCGCCCAACGTTCTAACCGCTAGGCTACCTGCCGCCCAACGCTCTAACCGCTAGGCTACCTGCCGCCCAACGCTCTAACCGCTAGGCTACCTGCCGCCCAACGCTCTAACCGCTAGGCTACCTGCCGCCCAACGCTCTAACCGCTAGGCTACCTGCCGCCCAACGCTCTAACCGCTAGGCTACATGCTAATTTTTGAAATATTTCGGGGACACACACTTGTATTGTGATGGTGCATCTAAGATGTCAAGACAAATTCTCTTTGGATAATAAAGTTTCTCTCCTCTTCCCTTTCCTCTCCCTTCTCTCTCTCCCCTTTCCCCCTCTCTCCTCTGTCCTGTACCCTCTCGTGTCTCGTTTCTCCTCTGTCCTGTCCCCTCTCGTGTCTCGTTTCTCCTCTGTCCTGTCCCCTCTCGTGTCTCGTTTCTCCTCTGTCCTGTCCCCTCTCGTTTCTCCTCTGTCCTGTCCCCTCTCGTTTCTCCTCTGTCCTGTCCCCTCTCGTTTCTCCTCTGTCCTGTCCCCTCTCGTTTCTCCTCTGTCCTGTCCCCTCTCGTTTCTCCTCTGTCCTATCCCCTCTCGTTTCTCCTCTGTCCTGTCCCCTCTCGTTTCTCCTCTGTCCTGTCCCCTCTCGTTTCTCTCCTCTGTCCTGTCCCCTCTCGTGGCTCGTTTCTCCTCTGTCCTGTCCCCTCTCGTCTCTCCTCTGTCCCGTCCCCTGTCCTCTGTCCTGTCCTCTTGTCTCCCCTCTCTCCAGGCGTTAGACTTCAGTGATGATGAGGCAGAACAGAAGATGAAAAAGAAGAAGAAGAAGGGGAATGTTCAGAAGAGTGAGAGAGAAAGAGGACAGAGAGCTGACCAACAACCAGGTCAGACACATACACTGTTTCTGGCCAACTCTAAAACCTCTGGGTGAATTTTGTTCGGTTCATGTCAGGACAATGTCTGGGGTGTGTTGAAGGCCATTGGTGGAAATTCTCCCGGAGAATCTGATGGTCTCGTCGGCTTGACCTCCTTTTGACACGAGCAATTCGAGCCAATCACCACAGAGCACAGGGGCGTTCCCAAAGCATATTGTTGGTGACCACGTGGACAGAAAGCACACAGTCTGTATTCGATGGGAAGGAAATGTTGTGGGTGGCAGTGCAAAGCATCAGATTAGGGGAGAATGGGGCTGTGTCACACTGTTAAATGTTGTGGGTGACAGTGCAAAGCATCAGATTAGGGGAGAATGGGGCTGTGTCACACTGTTAAATGTTGTGACACACTCTGTAGATTGGGAGAGACACCAACATGTGGAACCCCAGTCTCCCCTGTTCAGTTATTAGACTGGGTATTGGGCTGTACAGCACTCTGTAGATTGGGAGAGACACCAACATGTGGAACCCCCTACCCCAGTCTCCCTGTTCAGTTATTAGACTGGGTATTGGGCTGTACAGCACTCTGTAGATTGGGAGAGACACCAACATGTGGAACCCCAGTCTCCCCTGTTCAGTTATTAGACTGGGTATTGGGCTGTACAGCACTCTGTAGATTGGGAGAGACACCAACATGTGGAACCCCTGCCCCAGTCTCCCTATTCAGTTATTAGACTGGGTATTGGGCTGTACAGCACTCTGTAGATTGGGAGAGACACCAACATGTGGAACCCCAGTCTCCCTATTCAGTTATTAGACTGGGTATTGGGCTGTACAGCACTCTGTAGATTGGGAGAGACACCAACATGTGGAACCCCCTGCCCCAGTCTCCCCTATTCAGTTATTAGACTGGGTATTGGGCTGTACAGCACTCTGTAGATTGGGAGAGACACCAACATGTGGAACCCCAGTCTCCCCTATTCAGTTATTAGACTGGGTATTGGGCTGTACAGCACTCTGTAGATTGGGAGAGACACCAACATGTGGAACCCCAGTCTCCCCTATTCAGTTATTAGACTGGGTATTGGGCTGTACAGCACTCTGTAGATTGGGAGAGACACCAACATGTGGAACCCCTGCCCCAGTCTCCCCTATTCAGTTATTAGACTGGGTATTGGGCTGTACAGCACTCTGTAGATTGGGAGAGACACCAACATGTGGAACCCCAGTCTCCCCTGTTCAGTTATTAGACTGGATATTGGGCTGTACAGCACTCTGTAGATTGGGAGAGACACCAACATGTGGAACCCCTACCCCAGTCTCCCCTGTTCAGTTATTAGACTGGGTATTGGGCTGTACAGCACTCTGTAGATTGGGAGAGACACCAACATGTGGAACCCCCTACCCCAGTCTCCCCTGTTCAGTTATTAGACTGGGTATTGGGCTGTACAGCACTCTGTAGATTGGGAGAGACACCAACATGTGGAACCCCAGTCTCCCCTATTCAGTTATTAGACTGGGTATTGGGCTGTACAGCACTCTGTAGATTGGGAGAGACACCAACATGTGGAACCCCCTGCCCCAGTCTCCCCTATTCAGTTATTAGACTGGGTATTGGGCTGTACAGCACTCTGTAGATTGGGAGAGACACCAACATGTGGAACCCCAGTATCCCCTATTCAGTTATTAGACTGGGTATTGGGCTGTACAGCACTCTGTAGATTGGGAGAGACACCAACATGTGGAACCCCAGTCTCCCCTGTTCAGTTATTAGACTGGGTATTGGGCTGTACAGCACTCTGTAGATTGGGAGAGACACCAACATGTGGAACCCCAGTCTCCCTGTTCAGTTATTAGACTGGGTATTGGGCTGTACAGCACTCTGTAGATTGGGAGAGACACCAACATGTGGAACCCCTGCCCCAGTCTCCCTGTTCAGTTATTAGACTGGGTATTGGGCTGTACAGCACTCTGTAGATTGGGAGAGACACCAGGACCACCATTCTGACTAAATGACTAGTTGTGGGGGGCTTTGTTGTGAGCCGTAGGGACCACCATTCTGACTAGTTGTGGGGTGGGGGCTTTGTTGTGAGCCGTAGGGACCACCATTCTGACTAGTTGTGGGGTGGGGGGCTTTGTTGTGAGCTGTAGGGACCACCATTCTGACTAGTTGTGGGGTGGGGGGCTTTGTTGTGAGCTGTAGGGACCACCATTCTGACTAGTTGTGGGGTGGGGGGCTTTGTTGTGAGCCGTAGGGACCACCATTCTGACTAGTTGTGGGGTGAGGGGCTTTGTTGTGAGCTGTAGGGACCACCATTCTGACTAGTTGTGGGGTGGGGGGCTTTGTTGTGAGCCGTAGGGACCACCATTCTGACTAGTTGTGGGGTGGGGGGCTTTGTTGTGAGCCGTAGGGACCACCATTCTGACTAGTTGTGGGGTGGGGGCTTTGTTGTGAGCCGTAGGGACCACCATTCTGACTAGTTGTGGGGGGGCTTTGTTGTGAGCTGTAGGGACCACCATTCTGACTAAATGACTAGTTGTGGGGTGGGGGCTTTGTTGTGAGCTGTAGGGACCACCATTCTGACTAGTTGTGGGGTGGGGGGCTTTGTTGTGAGCCGTAGGGACCACCATTCTGACTAAATGACTAGTTGTGGGGGGGGGCTTTGTTGTGAGCCGTAGGGACCACCATTCTGACTAGTTGTGGGGTGGGGGGCTTTGTTGTGAGCTGTAGGGACCACCATTCTGACTAGTTGTGGGGTGGGGGGCTTTGTTGTGAGCTGTAGGGACCACCATTCTGACTAGTTGTGGGGTGGGGGGCTTTGTTGTGAGCTGTAGGGACCACCATTCTGACTAAATGACTAGTTGTGGGGTGGGGGGCTTTGTTGTGAGCTGTAGGGACCACCATTCTGACTAGTTGTGGGGTGGGGGCTTTGTTGTGAGCCGTAGGGACCACCATTCTGACTAGTTGTGGGGTGGGGGCTTTGTTGTGAGCTGTAGGGACCACCATTCTGACTAGTTGTGGGGTGGGGGGCTTTGTTGTGAGCTGTAGGGACCACCATTCTGACTAGTTGTGGGGTGGGGGGCTTTGTTGTGAGCTGTAGGGACCACCATTCTGACTAGTTGTGGGGTGGGGGGCTTTGTTGTGAGCTGTAGGGACCACCATTCTGACTAAATGACTAGTTGTGGGGTGGGGGGCTTTGTTGTGAGCCGTAGGGACCACCATTCTGACTAGTTGTGGGGTGGGGGGCTTTGTTGTGAGCTGTAGGGACCACCATTCTGACTAAATGACTAGTTGTGGGGTGGGGGCTTTGTTGTGAGCTGTAGGGACCACCATTCTGACTGGTTGTGGGGTGGGGGGCTTTGTTGTGAGCCGTAGGGACCACCATTCTGACTAAATGACTAGTTGTGGGGTGGGGGGCTTTGTTGTGAGCTGTAGGGACCACCATTCTGACTAGTTGTGGGGTGGGGGGCTTTGTTGTGAGCTGTAGGGACCACCATTCTGACTAAATGACTAGTTGTGGGGTGGGGGTGCTTTGTTGTGAGCCGTAGGGACCACCATTCTGACTAAATGACTAGTTGTGGGGTGGGGGGCTTTGTTGTGAGCCGTAGGGACCACCATTCTGACTAAATGACTAGTTGTGGGGGGGGGGCTTTGTTGTGAGCCGTAGGGACCACCATTCTGACTAGTTGTGGGGTGGGGGCTTTGTTGTGAGCCGTAGGGACCACCATTCTGACTAGTTGTGGGGTGGGGGGCTTTGTTGTGAGCTGTAGGGACCACCATTCTGACTAGTTGTGGGGTGGGGGGCTTTGTTGTGAGCTGTAGGGACCACCATTCTGACTAGTTGTGGGGTGGGGGGCTTTGTTGTGAGCCGTAGGGACCACCATTCTGACTAGTTGTGGGGGGGGGGCTTTGTTGTGAGCCGTAGGGACCACCATTCTGACTAGTTGTGGGGGGGGGCTTTGTTGTGAGCTGTAGGGACCACCATTCTGACTAAATGACTAGTTGTGGGGTGGGGGGCTTTGTTGTGAGCTGTAGGGACCACCATTCTGACTAGTTGTGGGGTGGGGGGCTTTGTTGTGAGCCGTAGGGACCACCATTCTGACTAGTTGTGGGGTGGGGGGCTTTGTTGTGAGCCGTAGGGACCACCATTCTGACTAAATGACTAGTCGTGGGGGGGGGTTTGTTGTGAGCTGTAGGGACCACCATTCTGACTAGTTGTGGGGTGGGGGGCTTTGTTGTGAGCTGTAGGGACCACCATTCTGACTAGTTGTGGGGTGGGGGGCTTTGTTGTGAGCTGTAGGGACCACCATTCTGACTAGTTGTGGGGTGGGGGGCTTTGTTGTGAGCTGTAGGGACCACCATTCTGACTAGTTGTGGGGTGGGGGGCTTTGTTGTGAGCTGTAGGGACCACCATTCTGACTAGTTGTGGGGTGGGGGGCTTTGTTGTGAGCTGTAGGGACCACCATTCTGACTAGTTGTGGGGGGGGGGGCTTTGTTGTGAGCCGTAGGGACCACCATTCTGACTAGTTGTGGGGTGGGGGGCTTTGTTGTGAGCCGTAGGGACCACCATTCTGACTAGTTGTGGGGGGGGCTTTGTTGTGAGCCGTAGGGACCACCATTCTGACTAGTTGTGGGGGGGGGCTTTGTTGTGAGCTGTAGGGACCACCATTCTGACTAAATGACTAGTTGTGGGGTGGGGGGCTTTGTTGTGAGCTGTAGGGACCACCATTCTGACTAGTTGTGGGGTGGGGGGCTTTGTTGTGAGCCGTAGGGACCACCATTCTGACTAGTTGTGGGGGGGCTTTGTTGTGAGCCGTAGGGACCACCATTCTGACTAAATGACTAGTCGTGGGGGGGGGGTTTGTTGTGAGCTGTAGGGACCACCATTCTGACTAGTTGTGGGGTGGGGGGCTTTGTTGTGAGCTGTAGGGACCACCATTCTGACTAGTTGTGGGGTGGGGGGCTTTGTTGTGAGCCGTAGGGACCACCATTCTGACTAGTTGTGGGGTGGGGGGCTTTGTTGTGAGCCGTAGGGACCACCATTCTGACTAGTTGTGGGGTGGGGGGCTTTGTTGTGAGCGGTAGGGACCACCATTCTGACTAAATGACTAATCGTGGGGGGGGGGTTTGTTGTGAGCTGTAGGGACCACCATTCTGACTAGTTGTGGGGTGGGGGGCTTTGTTGTGAGCTGTAGGGACCACCATTCTGACTAGTTGTGGGGGGCTTTGTTGTGAGCTGTAGGGACCACCATTCTGACTAGTTGTGGGGTGGGGGGCTTTGTTGTGAGCTGTAGGGACCACCATTCTGACTAGTTGTGGGGTGGGGGGCTTTGTTGTGAGCTGTAGGGACCACCATTCTGACTAGTTGTGGGGTGGGGGGCTTTGTTGTGAGCTGTAGGGACCACCATTCTGACTAGTTGTGGGGGGGCTTTGTTGTGAGCCGTAGGGACCACCATTCTGACTAGTTGTGGGGTGGGGGGCTTTGTTGTGAGCCGTAGGGACCACCATTCTGACTAGTTGTGGGGGGCTTTGTTGTGAGCCGTAGGGACCACCATTCTGACTAGTTGTGGGGGGCTTTGTTGTGAGCCGTAGGGACCACCATTCTGACTAGTTGTGGGGGGCTTTGTTGTGAGCTGTAGGGACCACCATTCTGACTAAATGACTAGTTGTGGGGTGGGGGGCTTTGTTGTGAGCTGTAGGGACCACCATTCTGACTAGTTGTGGGGTGGGGGGGCTTTGTTGTGAGCCGTAGGGACCACCATTCTGACTAGTTGTGGGGTGGGGGGCTTTGTTGTGAGCCGTAGGGACCACCATTCTGACTAAATGACTAGTCGTGGGGGGGGGGGTTTGTTGTGAGCTGTAGGGACCACCATTCTGACTAGTTGTGGGGTGGGGGGCTTTGTTGTGAGCTGTAGGGACCACCATTCTGACTAGTTGTGGGGTGGGGGGCTTTGTTGTGAGCTGTAGGGACCACCATTCTGACTAGTTGTGGGGTGGGGGGCTTTGTTGTGAGCCGTAGGGACCACCATTCTGACTAGTTGTGGGGTGGGGGGCTTTGTGAGCCGTAGGGACCACCATTCTGACTAAATGACTAGTCGTGGGGGGGGGGGGTTTGTTGTGAGCTGTAGGGACCACCATTCTGACTAGTTGTGGGGTGGGGGGCTTTGTTGTGAGCTGTAGGGACCACCATTCTGACTAGTTGTGGGGTGGGGGGCTTTGTTGTGAGCTGTAGGGACCACCATTCTGACTAGTTTTGGGGTGGGGGCTTTGTTGTGAGCTGTAGGGACCACCATTCTGACTAGTTGTGGGGTGGGGGGCTTTGTTGTGAGCTGTAGGGACCACCATTCTGACTAGTTGTGGGGTGGGGGGCTTTGTTGTGAGCTGTAGGGACCACCATTCTGACTAGTTGTGGGGGGGGGCTTTGTTGTGAGCCGTAGGGACCACCATTCTGACTAGTTGTGGGGTGGGGGGCTTTGTTGTGAGCCGTAGGGACCACCATTCTGACTAGTTGTGGGGGGCTTTGTTGTGAGCCGTAGGGACCACCATTCTGACTAGTTGTGGGGGGGGCTTTGTTGTGAGCTGTAGGGACCACCATTCTGACTAAATGACTAGTTGTGGGGTGGGGGGCTTTGTTGTGAGCTGTAGGGACCACCATTCTGACTAGTTGTGGGGGGGGCTTTGTTGTGAGCCGTAGGGACCACCATTCTGACTAGTTGTGGGGGGCTTTGTTGTGAGCTGTAGGGACCACCATTCTGACTAAATGACTAGTTGTGGGGTGGGGGGCTTTGTTGTGAGCTGTAGGGACCACCATTCTGACTAGTTGTGGGGTGGGGGGCTTTGTTGTGAGCCGTAGGGACCACCATTCTGACTAGTTGTGGGGGGCTTTGTTGTGAGCCGTAGGGACCACCATTCTGACTAAATGACTAGTCGTGGGGGGGTTTGTTGTGAGCTGTAGGGACCACCATTCTGACTAGTTGTGGGGTGGGGGGCTTTGTTGTGAGCTGTAGGGACCACCATTCTGACTAGTTGTGGGGTGGGGGGCTTTGTTGTGAGCCGTAGGGACCACCATTCTGACTAGTTGTGGGGTGGGGGGCTTTGTTGTGAGCCGTAGGGACCACCATTCTGACTAGTTGTGGGGTGGGGGGCTTTGTTGTGAGCGGTAGGGACCACCATTCTGACTAAATGACTAATCGTGGGGGGGTTTGTTGTGAGCTGTAGGGACCACCATTCTGACTAGTTGTGGGGTGGGGGGCTTTGTTGTGAGCTGTAGGGACCACCATTCTGACTAGTTGTGGGGTGGGGGGCTTTGTTGTGAGCTGTAGGGACCACCATTCTGACTAGTTGTGGGGTGGGGGCTTTGTTGTGAGCTGTAGGGACCACCATTCTGACTAGTTGTGGGGTGGGGGGCTTTGTTGTGAGCTGTAGGGACCACCATTCTGACTAGTTGTGGGGTGGGGGGCTTTGTTGTGAGCTGTAGGGACCACCATTCTGACTAGTTGTGGGGGGGGCTTTGTTGTGAGCCGTAGGGACCACCATTCTGACTAGTTGTGGGGTGGGGGGCTTTGTTGTGAGCCGTAGGGACCACCATTCTGACTAGTTGTGGGGGGCTTTGTTGTGAGCCGTAGGGACCACCATTCTGACTAGTTGTGGGGGGGCTTTGTTGTGAGCCGTAGGGACCACCATTCTGACTAGTTGTGGGGGGCTTTGTTGTGAGCTGTAGGGACCACCATTCTGACTAAATGACTAGTTGTGGGGTGGGGGGCTTTGTTGTGAGCTGTAGGGACCACCATTCTGACTAGTTGTGGGTGGGGGGCTTTGTTGTGAGCCGTAGGGACCACCATTCTGACTAGTTGTGGGGTGGGGGGCTTTGTTGTGAGCCGTAGGGACCACCATTCTGACTAAATGACTAGTCGGAGTAGGGGGGGGGGGGGGGGGGGGGGTTTGTTGTGAGCTGTAGGGACCACCATTCTGACTAGTTGTGGGGTGGGGGGCTTTGTTGTGAGCTGTAGGGACCACCATTCTGACTAGTTGTGGGGTGGGGGGCTTTGTTGTGAGCTGTAGGGACCACCATTCTGACTAGTTGTGGGGTGGGGGGCTTTGTTGTGAGCCGTAGGGACCACCATTCTGACTAGTTGTGGGGTGGGGGGCTTTGTGAGCCGTAGGGACCACCATTCTGACTAAATGACTAGTCGTGGGGGGGGGGGGTGGGGGGTTTGTTGTGAGCTGTAGGGACCACCATTCTGACTAGTTGTGGGGTGGGGGGCTTTGTTGTGAGCTGTAGGGACCACCATTCTGACTAGTTGTGGGGTGGGGGGCTTTGTTGTGAGCTGTAGGGACCACCATTCTGACTAGTTTTGGGGTGGGGGGCTTTGTTGTGAGCTGTAGGGACCACCATTCTGACTAGTTGTGGGGTGGGGGGCTTTGTTGTGAGCTGTAGGGACCACCATTCTGACTAGTTGTGGGGTGGGGGCTTTGTTGTGAGCTGTAGGGACCACCATTCTGACTAGTTGGGGGGGGCTTTGTTGTGAGCCGTAGGGACCACCATTCTGACTAGTTGTGGGGTGGGGGGCTTTGTTGTGAGCCGTAGGGACCACCATTCTGACTAGTTGTGGGGGGGCTTTGTTGTGAGCCGTAGGGACCACCATTCTGACTAGTTGTGGGGGGCTTTGTTGTGAGCTGTAGGGACCACCATTCTGACTAAATGACTAGTTTTGGGGTGGGGGGCTTTGTTGTGAGCTGTAGGGACCACCATTCTGACTAGTTGTGGGGTGGGGGGCTTTGTTGTGAGCCGTAGGGACCACCATTCTGACTAGTTGTGGGGTGGGGGGCTTTGTTGTGAGCCGTAGGGACCACCATTCTGACTAAATGACTAGTCGGGGGGGGTTTGTTGTGAGCTGTAGGGACCACCATTCTGACTAGTTGTGGGGTGGGGGGCTTTGTTGTGAGCTGTAGGGACCACCATTCTGACTAGTTGTGGGGTGGGGGGGCTTTGTTGTGAGCTGTAGGGACCACCATTCTGACTAGTTGTGGGGTGGGGGGGCTTTGTTGTGAGCTGTAGGGACCACCATTCTGACTAGTTGTGGGGTGCGGGGTTAGTGATCAGTTGGTTCAGATTGTGATGGTTGTTGGCTGTATATCATTTGAGCTTTAACCTGTGTGTGTGTGTGTGTGTGTGTGTGTGTGTGTGTGTGTGTGTGTGTGTGTGTGTGTGTGTGTGTGTGTGTGTGTGTGACCTAATTTTCTTTCTCTTCCAGATAGAGATTCCGTCACCAGACCACAGATGTCCCAGAGGCCTTTGCAACAGAGTCGTCCACCCCGCCGTGACAACTGGGGTCCCCCACCCCGATACGAAGGGGCTCCGTACTACACACACCAGCCCCACTACCCCTACCCTCCCCCCTACCAGCCCCAGTCCTTCCCTCTCTATCCTCCCCCTCCTCCCCCACATGTCCTTCCCCTGGTCCCCTCCCCCTCTCACCCCTACCACAACCTCCCCTTCTCTCACCTCCCCCCTCCTCCCCCACCGCCCACTGGCCCCTATCCTCCTCAGTGAGGACACACACACACACACACACACACACACACACACACACACACACACACACAACTCGTGACTGGACACCTCACCTCCTTGGCACTCATCAGCGTTGTTTGACCAAATCAACACATTAAAGTATATTTTTACTGTCTGCATTTCATGTCTGTTTTAATAGTTTCTGTTCTTAAATCCCCGGTAGTAGAGACTATTGTAGTGATGATGATAACAGCTCTCTAAAGTTTAATTAACAAATATGACCCTGTTCTGATACCCTCCTCTCTGTATCTGAGAGCTGTTGGCTATATGACCCTGTTCTGATACCCTCCTCTCTGAGGGCTATATGACCCTGTTCTGATACCCTCCTCTCTGAGGGCTATATGACCCTGTTCTGGTCCATAACCTCATGTACCCTCCTCTCTGAGGGCTATATGACCCTGTTCTGATACCCTCCTCTCTGAGGGCTATATGACCCTGTTCTGATACCCTCCTCTCTGAGGGCTATATGACCCTGTTCTGATACCCTCCTCTCTGAGGGCTATATGACCCTGTTCTGATACCCTCCTCTCTGAGGGCTATATGACCCTGTTCTGGTCCATAACCTCATCATGTACCCTCCTCTCAGAGGGCTATATGACCCTGTTCTGGTCCATAACCTCATGTACCCTCCTCTCTGAGGGCTATATGACCCTGTTCTGATACCCTCCTCTCTGAGGGCTATATGACCCTGTTCTGGTCCATAACCTCATCATGTACCCTCCTCTCAGAGGGCTATATGACCCTGTTCTGGTCCATAACCTCATGTACCCTCCTCTCTGAGGGCTATATGACCCTGTTCTGATACCCTCCTCTCAGAGGGCTATATGACCCTGTTCTGATACCCTCCTCTCTGAGGGCTATATGACCCTGTTCTGATACCCTCCTCTCTGAGGGCTATATGACCCTGTTCTGATACCCTCCTCTCTGAGGGCTATATGACCCTGTTCTGATACCCTCCTCTCTGAGGGCTATATGACCCTGTTCTGATACCCTCCTCTCTGAGGGCTATATGACCCTGTTCTGATACCCTCCTCTCTGAGGGCTATATGACCCTGTTCTGATACCCTCCTCTCTGAGGGCTATATGACCCTGTTCTGATACCCTCCTCTCTGAGGGCTATATGACCCTGTTCTGGTCCATAACCTCATGTACCCTCCTCTCTGAGGGCTATATGACCCTGTTCTGATACCCTCCTCTCTGAGGGCTATATGACCCTGTTCTGATACCCTCCTCTCTGAGGGCTATATGACCCTGTTCTGGTCCATAACCTCATCATGTACCCTCCTCTCTGAGGGCTATATGACCCTGTTCTGGTCCATAACCTCATGTACCCTCCTCTCTGAGGGCTATATGACCCTGTTCTGATACCCTCCTCTCTGAGGGCTATATGACCCTGTTCTGATACCCTCCTCTCTGAGGGCTATATGACCCTGTTCTGATACCCTCCTCTCTGAGGGCTATATGACCCTGTTCTGGTCCATAACCTCATCATGTACCCTCCTCTCTGAGGGCTATATGACCCTGTTCTGGTCCATAACCTCATCATGTACCCTCCTCTCTGAGGGCTATATGACCCTGTTCTGATACCCTCCTCTCTGAGGGCTATATGACCCTGTTCTGATACCCTCCTCTCTGAGGGCTATATGACCCTGTTCTGATACCCTCCTCTCTGAGGGCTATATGACCCTATTCTGGTCCATAACCTCATCATGTACCCTCCTCTCTGAGGGCTATATGACCCTGTTCTGATACCCTCCTCTCTGAGGGCTATATGACCCTGTTCTGATACCCTCCTCTCTGAGGGCTATATGACCCTGTTCTGATACCCTCCTCTCAGAGGGCTATATGACCCTGTTCTGATACCCTCCTCTCTGAGGGCTATATGACCCTGTTCTGATACCCTCCTCTCAGAGGGCTATATGACCCTGTTCTGATACCCTCCTCTCTGAGGGCTATATGACCCTGTTCTGATACCCTCCTCTCTGAGGGCTATATGACCCTGTTCTGATACCCTCCTCTCTGAGGGCTATATGACCCTGTTCTGATACCCTCCTCTCAGAGGGCTATATGACCCTATTCTGGTCCATAACCTCATCATGTACCCTCCTCTCTGAGGGCTATATGACCCTGTTCTGATACCCTCCTCTCTGAGGGCTATATGACCCTGTTCTGATACCCTCCTCTCAGAGGGCTATATGACCCTGTTCTGATACCCTCCTCTCTGAGGGCTATATGACCCTGTTCTGATACCCTCCTCTCTGAGGGCTATATGACCCTGTTCTGATACCCTCCTCTCAGAGGGCTATATGACCCTGTTCTGGTCCATAACCTCATCATGTACCCTCCTCTCTGAGGGCTATATGACCCTGTTCTGATACCCTCCTCTCTGAGGGCTATATGACCCTGTTCTGGTCCATAACCTCATGTACCCTCCTCTCTGAGGGCTATATGACCCTGTTCTGGTACCCTCCTCTCTGAGGGCTATATGACCCTGTTCTGGTCCATAACCTCATCATGTACCCTCCTCTCAGAGGGCTATATGACCCTGTTCTGGTCCATAACCTCATGTACCCTCCTCTCTGAGGGCTATATGACCCTGTTCTGATACCCTCCTCTCAGAGGGCTATATGACCCTGTTCTGGTCCATAACCTCATCATGTACCCTCCTCTCTGAGGGCTATATGACCCTGTTCTGATACCCTCCTCTCTGAGGGCTATATGACCCTGTTCTGATACCCTCCTCTCTGAGGGCTATATGACCCTGTTCTGATACCCTCCTCTCTGAGGGCTATATGACCCTGTTCTGATACCCTCCTCTCTGAGGGCTATATGACCCTGTTCTGGTCCATAACCTCATGTACCCTCCTCTCTGAGGGCTATATTTGTATGTATTATCGATCCCCATTAGTACCTGGTTAAATTAAAAACGAAGTGATGCAAAACCCTATGAAACTTGTTCACAGCTCAATTCAGCTGGACTCTGGTGAAAAATAAAATAAACTATTCAATTGTCTGTTGGTCAATAATTCAGTATTTAATGGTCAGGCTAATAACTAAATATTTGGCGTTCCCCGAACGGACACGACGAGCGAATTCGACGTTACAAAGCCACGCCCACAGCGCGCTGTGATTGGACAAGGGGACTGTACTTCCGTATACACAAAGCACTGATGACGTTGCAGTCCGTCCACTAGTCTCTTCCTTCTCATATCAGTTGTCCGTCCTCTGTCCCATGACGGCGAATAACTCATCCTCCAACACATTTATTACGAACAAGATGAGTGAAGCTGTCGACACCACGACGCTGTGTCTCTTCGATGTGGACGGGACGCTGACTGCCGCCCGACAGGTAAGTAAGACCAACGATAGATCCCACGGTACTTCTACCGATAGTTCCTACGGTACTGCTACCGATAGTTCCCACGGTACTGCTACCGATAGATCCCACGGTACTTCTACCGATAGTTCCTACGGTACTGCTACCGATAGTTCCCACGGTACTGCTACCGATAGTTCCCACGGTACTGTTACCGATAGTTCCCACGGTACTGTTACCGATAGTTCCTACGGTACTGTTACCGATAGTTCCTACGGTACTGCTACCGATAGGTCCCACGGTGCTGCTACCGATAGGTCCCACGGTGCTGCTACCGATAGGTCCCACGATATGTAGAAGGGTGAGCCGGTTAAGGATCGATTCAGACAAGGTGGTAGATTGTACGACAAGCGACAGATTTATTCAGAGTGAGAATATCTGGTACACGTATATACGGCTCTCCCATTCGCTCGCACAGAACAGCAGGAAAAAGAGAAAGAGTGAACCGTTACAATACAATTTATACAAAACAGAAAGTAGGTTGATCCTGGGAGATCGGATCTTTTGATTGGTTCAGCTGGGCCGTCCGTCTGTAGTCTTCCGCCATTGGCTCAGCTGGGCCGTCCGTCTGTAGTCTTCCGCCATTGGCTCAGCTGGGCCGTCCGTCACTCTCGAATCCCGCCGTCACATCCGTTCAGCTAAAGGGGACTGTGTGTGTGCTGGATGGGGGTGTGTGTGCGTGAGTTATCCTGTAGGGGCCCCACATCCTTTACTGTGAGTTGTAGCCATGCATTTAGCAGTAGGCTGATCACTTGCATAAGAGAATAGCAATTCTTTACAAAACCCTCTCTTCACGTCTCACCAGAGACGTGACACAACCTAACTAGATCCAGACACAAAGAGAAACTTCTCCCTAATGGACTAAGAAATAAGGCACGATATTAAACAGAAATAGACATATGTATATTACCATCATATTCTCCATTCAATCCCACTATGTACTAAGTTGGCTACCAGCCACCTAGGAACTTACAACCCTCATTCAACAGAGCGGAGAACATCTCAAAATAAAAGTAAAATGATTGTCCACATATGCCAACTTTTTTCCAGCGGGAAAACGCTGTGATTCCCTCTCTTCACATCTCCTAAGAGATATGATATAGTCCAGAGACATTACTCCAAGCAAAACGAAAACATAATCCAAAAAGGAAAAATATCCTATGCTAGGTAAGTCTATACGGAAATGGCCCACAAAGAAAAATAATTTCCCCCTCTTCCCATCCCAGATGGGAAGACATACAATGGAGAAGCTTAATCAATATAAGCAACTGGATCCCCCTCCTAAAATGGCTGCAAACTGAAAGATGGGTCTCATGCTCCATACCATTATCTCGCACCTGGCTCCTGTTATCTAACAAAAAGACCGCTTGTTCTCGCAACCCACACTCTGAATGTGCCCTCCCTTCTGTATTTTCCAGCATGAGAAAGTTCCATGGCCCTGATACTTTTAACAATGTTTCAAATCAGCTAGGTAGCATAACACATACATACCTCCACACAAGGCAACAGCAGATAATATTCAATCTTATATATGGTAATGGCTATAATGTAAAATAATCCCATGGGTGTGAACACAAATTCAGCAATGAATCATATAACAGTTACAAAGTTTAAACTACCTTCATGTCAAAAGAGAACAGCTCATTCAAAAACTGAACAAAAGAAAATAGTGTGAAATCTAAGTCCCCCTTTTGACACCCGCTAGGGTGTCACTTACTATCCTTTATTTCAGTAGTCATAGCATTTCATGAAAATAATAAAAAGTGTATTATTAATAAGAAGTGATATATGCCTTTGTTGTATGCTTTTGTTTCCCCCTTTTGTCACCCGCAAGGGTGTCACTTATCAAAAACAGGATAAAACTTTATTGTTATTGACATGTAAGATGTAGGATAAAACTTTGGTCATGGAAAACAGAGTAAAGAATTATTAGAAACCATCTGGTCCTCTCAGCTAATCCTATCCTGTACCAGGTGGGCTCCTTGCCACCCAGGGGCTCCAAACCTTCACAACAGCATATCATGTGTCATCCTCAGTCAGTCCCATCCTCCCTGAATCCTTCATCACATCTGTAACAGACTTCTTAAAACACAGTATGATGCAAGCAGCATATCAATAACAAATAATACAATAATTAGGGTCAGAAATCCAGTAACCATCATACCAGTGTACTTACCAAACCAGGCCAAGAGAACAGACTCCTCCACCCCCCCCCGTGGACCTCATCTTAGCAGATAGTGTATCAAGCCCGCCTTAGATATATCACCATCTGGACTGGTATTATTATGAATATACGTGCAACATTGTTTACCGAACATCTTGCAGACGTCCCCCTGACTGGCAAGAAGCATATCCAAGGCAAGTGTATTCTGTCTGGAAACCCCAAATGTGGCCTCAAGCTGTTCAGACATACCGGTGAGTGCATCACAGGAGTAATTCACCAAACGCTGTTGATTATAGTAGATATAATTAATCCATGCAGTCTGTCTAGCATCCACTATGGCTGGACCCATAATAGGTAGTAAGTGCCAGAGTCCATCATTCCTACCCAAGGCCTGAAACTCATGAGGAACACCCACTGGCACTCCCAACAGGTTAGTGTATGTCAACTACATCCTCTGTCCATGGAGCACTACGTCTATGTCTCCCATGGGATGGAATGTTCTCAGGTCCCCTGGATACAGAACTCAGCAGCTGTTCAGCAGTAACATCAACAATGGTCAGTGGAATTATCCAACTGGTCAGACCACACGTACCTTGCCATTCTCCTCTAAGAATGGATCTCAGCACTCTTTTGGCTCCACACATCATCCACAAGTGGAATTAATGGTTATGTTACTGCTGCAATCAGCTCCAGGCAATCTCCCATAATCAATGCCATTACCTGTACCCGTGATGCAACTGTAATTGCCCCCATATGCCCCAACACCAAATGGGTGTGTAGCCAGAACAGGTCTAGCATGACTACAAATAATGCAGTCCTTTATTGTCAGGGATTTAGCTGTGTACCTCATATAAGACAGCCACAAATTGTCCCTACTATCAAAACCAGTCTCAGTTCCTAATTGATCAATAGCCGAATAGTCTCTAACATTAATTATCTGAATGGTATTTTTAACACAGTGGTGGTAGAGGAGTGTGTCCGATTACCTCTGGTCTTGGCAGTACCTTAATAGAAAACACACCCATCATGTCTGTCCTCGTCCTTTGTAGTCCGAGGGTGTGAGTGCCTGCATCATAGAGCTTAATATTTTTGATGGTTAGTAGGATTTCATCACCTTTACAAAGTTCAACATTGCTCCCAGGTTTCCCCCATATCATGGAAAACCTATCCACCCTTGTGGGACCCTCTATGCTATAAGGATACCCTCTACTCCAATCCTAGAACAGTCCGAAGTCGGTTATCATGTAATCTCTACTCTAACTTCCTGTCTACCCAGATCTAGGGATCTCTTATGTTCATTTTGGAACAAAATACACATCACTTAGCCAGAGCCAGACACATCCTCACTCCTATGGACAAAAACAGGGGTGATAGGACAGGTAGGGTTACTTCATTCGGGAGTTAGCCCCCGGAATTCTGTTAATTCCAGTTCTTCTCCCGAACTCTGTTTATTGTCCGACAGTGAAAAAGTGTCTTACCCTTCCGCCGTGCGATATGAATCTGGGCAGCTCTTTCAGCTAGCTGTCACCAGGGGTCTTCTATGGTCCCCAAGCCTCTGGGACTGGATTGAGTGACTTCACCTGTAGTTCACCTGTAATGCATAAAATCCTGGACATACAGGCTTGGTTAACAAACAATTTCTCATATGTTTTATCTGATTACATCTTTAACTTCTATGCCCAATTGTTAGCTTACATTTTTATTTTATTTTTTTATTATTAGTTTCTTATCCAATAGTCCCCATCCTATCCTAGACCACAATTTACACCCGTCCCCATCCTATCCTAGACCACAATTTACACCCATCCCCCTTTTGATATCTGGCTTTGCCCAGGTATCAACCTTACCTACTCTAAATAATGACTTAGGTAAGATTAGTATAGTATCCATATGTTCTGACATTATCCTGTAGGAGCTCCCCCCTACATTTTCTACATGTCCAACTCTCCCCCCTGTCTCCACTCAGCAACTGCTATCTTTGCCTGTTCTGGCCCCCCCTTCCAAAACTCTCCTCACTTCTCTCCAACTTTCAAGGTCTTTGCAGTGCGTGAAAATCCCCTTAACCCAAACGTTTACTACAAAAACAAAACCTAATAATTGTAATTCTACAATTTTAGTATAATCCAAACTTCATAATATAACTCTACACACAGAATTTTACGTTAATAGAGTTGAACACCTTTTCCAACAGTCTTGCACACCCCCTCAATATTCTATGATATTACTCTCATCAGCAAGCCTGCGACTTTTCAACATTCTTATCATAAAAATCCCCGACCTCATTCATACCGATATTAGTCCCCGGCTGAATATCAAACGTATTTCATGCACACGATTTGAGTCTCACAAATCTTCATTTACGCCAGTAAACTTCAATTTACACCAGACACATACAGATCTTCATTCTCCCCAGCAAGCAGACCAGTAGGAGATGCAATAGCCCCACCTTCTGTCCATTCTCTGTACAGCTTCTCACTCAGTCTCCTCCACTCTTTGCCCTCTCTGCCTTTATTTAAATCTAGAGTGGACTTCGGCGTTCTCTACACCTTTTCCATTTCCAACGATATTCCATGTACACTACAATACTGCCAACAACCAATGTCTTTACTGAAACCCAAGTGATACCCTTTCCCTACGGCTAAATCGATCTCAAGTCCGAGTAATCAATTTAAATATCCGTCATTCACACTTGGCCCTGCCTAATACATCACGTTCGCATCATATGACTTTCTATTCGCACTTTGGCGATCACACATTGCTCACCACTCATACATGTAGTCCCAGACTATCCATTCAAGCTTTGGTGGCCACCCGTTACCCATCATTCATACACGTGGTAAGTGATCTCTGTTACCACCTACCAACCAGGCATACTAGTACATCCCATACACAATGCACCATTAAGTATGGTTGATCAATAATAAAATTGCAGTTGCCAATGGAGATATTACTTTCTCAACTATTTTCCAATCTCACACATCATAATAGTTTAAATTTAGTAACTTACATCAAACAGGTGTCTCACAAAACTAAATTTGTATAACTCCAATGTGCAGAACTTTAGTTTTCCACAACAGGTGTCTGCTTACCCTTTTTTAGTTGACCGGTCAGGATTTGTGAGACACACCGTCCAACGACAGTACTGGCCAATCGGCTGGCACACCAATGTCCAGCGATATCTTTTTACCAGACCACGTCAGGGTCACCGTTTGTCATGTATTGTATGTTTTAGTAATTATACATGTAGAGGGATTTGGCGCCATCTCCTGGTGGTAGCTCGTCTGTTCATCTGCCCCTCGTGGGGGAGTGGCAACCCCCCATCATTTCAGGATATTTTTTTTTAGTTGTGCTTTCTGCGCTTCTTCTATGGCCCAAGTTCCTATCTTTAGTTCCTCTTCTGCTCTCTCTCTCTGTTTGGTTCCTCAATAAATGGGCCTTGTTTCTTCCTATTTCCTTGTCTCTAGCTTCCTGCAACGTCTCCCTTAACCCACATTCCATTGTTTTCAACTGGACCCCGGTTGGCCGTCCCCCTCCTAGGTAACCTGCTTGCGTCCATCTTAACTTTACTCCCTCCCAGACTTTCTTTATATCCTTCCACTGTCTCTTTCCCCCTGATCTATATTCTATTTTTTTTATCTAGGAACTCATTAAACTTCAGCTTTGGAGTATTGGGGGGTCGCCATTGTGAATTTTAAATCGTAATTCAATTTTAATTCAATCGGAAATTAATCGTAACTTAATCGGAATTTTATCAGACTACTTGAATATAATTAGAATATGCTTAGCCCGTCGTTAGTTAATAACAACGATGTATTCGAGGAGGCACTATTGCTCACACTCTGCCTTTTCCTTGAATATTCAGTTCGAGAAAAACGATTGGGTTGGTGTAGCTTTTGTGGAGCGCGCAACCAAGGGATCTATTCGACTATATAGTCACAATATTAATTATTATATTCAGATCTTATTTCAATTATACATCAGTCATTTTGTTCCTGATTATACATTTTACACAGAAGTTATAGATACATACAACATGGAAGTTTACATACAACATGGAAGTTTACATACAACATATAAGTTTCGGATTATCCAATAACCCTTCTTGAGTTCTCTCTCTCTCTCAAACCATCAACAATCTTGATGGAGACGATTACAACCACATTACATTTTATATGAACAGTTACAAATACACGTGTTCTCTCTAAACATTATCAGCCTATCTTTTGGACTACTTATCAGACTGGACTTCGACCGAGTCGCGGGACAAAGTTGCCAATCTTTTCCCCTATCGGCGCCAGGTTTAATGAATAGTAATTAACTATCCCCTTACTGATTTTTATCCCTAATCTCTACCGTGCTGAATCCAAATCCATGTCCGACCCCTATCAATCAACACCATCAGACTGGACTTCGACCGAGTCTCGGAACAAAATTACAATTTGTCCCCTCGGCGCCAGGTTTAATGAATAGTAATTAACTATTCACTTACTGACATGTTATTAACCCCTATCGGAACTTATCTTATCCAAATCCATGTCCGTGTCCGACCCCTATCAATCAACACCATCAGACTGGACTTCGACCGAGTCTCGGTACAAAATTACAATTTGTCCCCTCGGCGCCAGGTTTAATGAATAGTAATTAACTATTCACTTACTGATCTGTTATTGACCCCTATCGGAACTAATCCAGGCCTCAAAAGTGATACCTCATCATTGAAAGCTATCAGACTGTGCTGACCGGGTCACGGGACAAAATTACAATTTATCCCCTCGACGCCAGATTTAATGAATAGTAATTAACTACCCCCTTACTGATATCTCATCAATGATTTAATCACCCGGCCGTCGCCGGTTTGTACCACATATGTTCACTTCACTGTACTTTCAACTTGTCAGCAAATTATAAATTTACACAAGAATTCATACTTACTCGGAAATACTGATCAAAATTTAGACAGACTATACGACAATATGCAAAGTTTGATTTAACAGGTTTTGCTTACCTTATTTATGGTGCACCTTTTAGATCAGTTTCCCGAGTTGAGCAGAATTATTGTCCTCCCCCGAATTTCTTTCACCCGTCTTTTTTGGAACCGTCCTTCCGTCACTCTCCTTCTCACACCCAATCAACTCTCTTCGACCGGACCGTTATTAAACCATCCTCCCGCTACCAAATTCTGTTGATAAAATGATATGTAGAAGGGTGAGCCGGTTAAGGATCGATTCAGACAAGGTGGTAGATTGTACGACAAGCGACAGATTTATTCAGAGTGAGAATATCTGGTACACGTATATACGGCTCTCCCATTCGCTCGCACAGAACAGCAGGAAAAAGAGAAAAAAGTGAACCGTTACAATACAATTTATACAAAACAGAAAGTAGGTTGATTCTGGGAGATCGGATCTTTGGATTGGTTCAGCTGGGCCTTCCGTCTGTAGTCTTCCGCCATTGGCTCAGCTGGGCCGTCCGTCACTCTCGAATCCCGCCGTCACATCCTTTCAGCTAAAGGGGACTGTGTGTGTGCTGGATGGGGGTGTGTGTGCGTGAGTTATCCTGTAGGGGGCCCCACATCCTTTACTGTGAGTTATAGCCATGCATTTAGCAGTAGGCTGATCACTTGCATAAGAGAATAGCAATTCTTTACATTAGTCCCTCCCCCTAGGACCAGTCACCAGTATCATCCAACAGCTGGGTTAGTCCCTCCCCCTAGGACCAGTATCATCTAACAGCTGGGTTAGTCCCTCCCCCTAGGACCAGTCACCAGTACCATCTAACAGCTGGGTTAGTCCCTCCCCCTAGGACCAGTATCATCTAACAGCTGAGTTAGTCCCTCCCCCTAGGACCAGTATCATCTAACAGCTGGGTTAGTCCCTCCCCCTAGGACCAGTATCATCTAACAGCTGGGTTAGTCCCTCCCTCTAGGACCAGTCACCAGTATCATCTAACAGCTGGGTTAGTCCCTCCCCCTAGGACCAGTATCATCTAACAGCTGGGTTAGTCCCTCCCCCTAGGACCAGTATCATCTAACAGCTGGGTTAGTCCCTCCCCCTAGGACCAGTATCATCTAACAGCTGGGTTAGTCCCTCCCCCTAGGACCAGTATCATCTAACAGCTGGGTTAGTCCCTCCCCCTAGGACCAGTATCATCTAACAGCTGGGTTAGTCCCTCCCCCTAGGACCAGTATCATCTAACAGCTGGGTTAGTCCCTCCCCTAGGACCAGTATCATCTAACAGCTGGGTTAGTCCCTCCCCCTAGGACCAGTATCATCTAACAGCTGGGTTAGTCCCTCCCCTAGGACCAGTATCATCTAACAGCTGGGTTAGTCCCTCCCCCTAGGACCAGTATCATCTAACAGCTGGGTTAGTCCCTCCCCCTAGGACCAGTATCATCTAACAGCTGGGTTAGTCCCTCCCCTAGGACCAGTATCATCTAACAGCTGGGTTAGTCCCTCCCCCTAGGACCAGTATCATCTAACAGCTGGGTTAGTCCCTCCCCTAGGACCAGTAGCATCTAACAGCTGGGTTAGTCCCTCCCCTAGGACCAGTAGCATCTAACAGCTGGGTTAGTCCCTCCCCTAGGACCAGTAGCATCTAACAGCTGGGTTAGTCCCTCCCCTAGGACCAGTAGCATCTAACAGCTGGGTTAGTCCCTCCCCTAGGACCAGTATCATCTAACAGCTGGGTTAGTCCCTCCCCTAGGACCAGTCACCAGTACCATCTAACAGCTGGGTTAGTCCCTCCCCTAGGACCAGTAGCATCTAACAGCTGGGTTAGTCCCTCCCCTAGGACCAGTATCATCTAACAGCTGAGTTAGTCCCTCCCCCTAGGACCAGTCACCAGTACCATCTAACAGCTGGGTTAGTCCCTCCCCCTAGGACCAGTATCATCTAACAGCTGGGTTAGTCCCTCCCCCTAGGACCAGTCACCAGTATCATCTAACAGCTGGGTTAGTCCCTCCCCCTAGGACCAGTATCATCTAACAGCTGGGTTAGTCCCTCCCCCTAGGACCAGTATCATCCAACAGCTGGGTTAGTCCCTCCCCCTAGGACCAGTCACCAGTATCATCTAACAGCTAATTCTCCTGCCCCCTCTTGGTGACTGAATGCCCCCTGACCCCTCTTGGTGACCGAATCCCCTGACCCCTCTTGGTGACTGAATGCCCCCTGACCCCTCTTGGTGACTGAATGCCCCTGCCCTTCACATTACACCCCCCTGACCCCTCTTGGTGACTGAATGCCCCTGACCCCTCTTGGTGACTGAATGCTCCTGACCCCTCTTGGTGACTGAATGCCCCTGCCCTTCACATTACACCCCCTGACCCCTCTTGGTGACTGAATGCCCCTGCCCTTCACATTACACCCCCTGACCCCTCTTGGTGACTGAATGCCCCTGCCCTTCACATTACACCCCTGACCCCTCTTGGTGACTGAATGCTCCTGACCCCTCTTGGTGACTGAATGCCCCTGCCCTTCACATTACACCCCCTGACCCCTCTTGGTGACTGAATGCCCCTGCCCTTCACATTACACCCCCTGACCCCTCTTGGTGACTGAATGCCCCTGCCCTTCACATTACACCCCCTGACCCCTCTTGGTGACTGAATGCTCCTGACCCCTCTTGGTGACTGAATGCCCCTGACCCCTCTTGGTGACTGAATGCCCCTGCCCTTCACATTACACACCCCTGACCCCTCTTGGTGACTGAATGCCCCTGCCCTTCACATTACACCCCTGACCCCTCTTGGTGACTGAATGGCCCTGCCCTTCACATTACACCCCGACCCCTCTTGGTGACTGAATGCCCCTGCCCTTCACATTACACCCCCTGACCCCTCTTGGTGACTGAATGCTCCTGACCCTTTTTGGTGACTGAATGCCCCTGACCCCTCTTGGTGACTGAATGCCCCTGACCCCTCTTGGTGACTGAATGCCCCTGACCCCTCTTGGTGACTGAATGCCCCTGACCCCTCTTGGTGACTGAATGCCCCTGCCCTTCAGATTACACCCCCTGACCCCACTTGGTGACTGAATGGCCCTGCCCTTCACATTACACCCCCTGCCCCCTCTTGGTGACTGAATGCCCCTGACCCCTCTTGGTGACTGAATGCCCCTGCCCTTCACATTACACCCCCTGCCCCCTCTTGGTGACTGAATGCCCCTGCCCTTTACATTACACCCCCTTCCCCCTCTTGGTGACTGAATGCTCCTGACCCCTCTTGGTGACTGAATGCACCTGACTCCTCTTGGTGACTGAATGCCCCTGCCCTTCACATTACACCCCCTGACCCCTCTTGGTGACTGAATGCTCCTGACCCCTCTTGGTGACTGAATGCCCCTGCCCTTCACATTACACCCCCTGACCCCTCTTGGTGACTGAATGCCCCCGACCCCTCTTGGTGACTGAATGCACCTGACCCCTCTTGGTGACTGAATGCCCCCTGACCCCTCTTGGTGTCTGTTGTGTTTCCTCAACAGTGATCATTCAGTCATTGAAGGACACGCCCCCTCTGAAGGACGACAGCGTCATCTTCAACTCTGATAGGCTGGCCGTGGGCAAGGTAAGAGGGGCTTAGAGTCCCGGGGAGGAGTCCTCAGAATACCCCCCCACCCCACACACAGTCCTCCTCCTCCAGGTATTTGAGGTGTTTGGGCCGGTCTCCAGTCCCTTCTATGTGTTGAGGTTTAACTCTCTCTCTCCTCCAGGTATTTGAGGTGTTTGGGCCGGTCTCCAGTCCCTTCTATGTGTTGAGGTTTAACTCTCTCTCTCCTCCAGGTATTTGAGGTGTTTGGGCCGGTCTCCAGTCCCTTCTATGTGTTGAGGTTTAACTCAGAGAGTGACATCGCAGAGAGAGGAGTGAAGCTGAAGGACTCCATGTTCTACGCCCCGTCTCTCACTGACTACACCCTCTACATCCTCACTGAGCAGCTACGACGGTCAGTACACTGACTACACCCTCTATATCCTCACTGAGCAGCTACGACGGTCAGTACACTGACTACACCCTCTATATCCTCACTGAGCAGCTACGACGGTCAGTACACTGACTACACCCTCTATATCCTCACTGAGCAGCTACGACGGTCAGTACACTGACTACACCCTCTATATCCTCACTGAGCAGCTACGACGGTCAGTACACTGACTACACCCTCTATATCCTCACTGAGCAGCTACGACGGTCAGTATACACTGACTACACCCTCTATATCCTCACTGAGCAGCTACGACGGTCAGTACACTGACAGACCCTCTATAGACCCCTATATCCTCACTGAGCAGCTACGACGGTCAGTACACTGACTACACCCTCTATATCCTCACTGAGCAGCTACGACGGTCAGTACACACTGACTACACCCTCTACATCCTCACTGAGCAGCTACGACGGTCAGTACACACTGACTACACCCTCTATATCCTCACTGAGCAGCTACGACGGTCAGTACACTGACTACACCCTCTATATCCTCACTGAGCAGCTACGACGGTCAGTACACTGACTACATCCTCTATATCCTCACTGAGCAGCTACGACGGTCAGTACACTGACTACACCCTCTATATCCTCACTGAGCAGCTACGACGGTCAGTACACTGACTACACCCTCTATATCCTCACTGAGCAGCTACGACGGTCAGGACTACACCCTCTATATCCTCACTGAGCAGCTGACGGTCAGTACACACTGACTACCCTCTATATCCTCACTGAGCAGCTACGACGGTCAGTACACTGACTACACCCTCTATATCCTCACTGAGCAGCTACGACGGTCAGTACACACTGACTACACCCTCTATATCCTCACTGAGCAGCTACGACGGTCAGTACACTGACTACACCCTCTATATCCTCACTGAGCAGCTACGACGGTCAGTACACTGACTACACCCTCTACATCCTCACTGAGCAGCTACGACGGTCAGTACACTGACTACACCCTCTACATCCTCACTGAGCAGCTACGACGGTCAATACACTGACTACACCCTCTATATCCTCACTGAGCAGCTACGACGGTCAGTACACACTGACTACACCCTCTACATCCTCACTGAGCAGCTACGACGGTCAGTACACTGACTACACCCTCTATATCCTCACTGAGCAGCTACGACGGTCAGTACACACTGACTACACCCTCTACATCCTCACTGAGCAGCTACGACGGTCAGTACACTGACTACACCCTCTATATCCTCACTGAGCAGCTACGACGGTCAGTACACACTGACTACACCCTCTATATCCTCACTGAGCAGCTACGACGGTCAGTACACACTGACTACACCCTCTATATCCTCACTGAGCAGCTACGACGGTCAGTACACTGACTACACCCTCTATATCCTCACTGAGCAGCTACGACGGTCAGTACACACTGACTACACCCTCTATATCCTCACTGAGCAGCTACGACGGTCACCCTCTATATCCTCACTGAGCAGCTACGACGGTCAGTACACTGACTACACCCTCTATATCCTCACTGAGCAGCTACGACGGTCAGTACACACTGACTACACCCTCTATATCCTCACTGAGCAGCTACGACGGTCAGTACACTGACTACACCCTCTATATCCTCACTGAGCAGCTACGACGGTCAGTACACTGACTCACCCTCTATATCCTCACTGAGCAGCTACGACGGTCAGTACACTGACTACACCCTCTACATCCTCACTGAGCAGCTACGACGGTCAGTACACTGACTACACCCTCTACATCCTCACTGAACAGCTACGACAGTCAGTACACTGACTACACCCTCTATATCCTCACTGAGCAGCTACGACGGTCAGTACACTGACTACACCCTCTACATCCTCACTGAGCAGCTACGACGGTCAGTACACTGACTACACCCTCTACATCCTCACTGAGCAGCTACGACAGTCAGTACACTGACTACACCCTCTACATCCTCAATGAGCAGCTACGACGGTCAGTACACACATGTATAATTGAAGCTGACGGGTGTGTGTGTGTGCGTGCGTGCCTGTGTGTGCGTGCGTGTGTGTGTGTTTAGGTTGAAAGGCTCCGACGCCTCCTGGAAGAACGACCAGGAACCACCACCAGAGGTGAGGAACACACATTACCCATAATGCCACACAGGCCCTAGGCTACCTGCCGCCCAACGCTCTAACCGCTACCGCTAGGCTACCTGCCCCCCAACGCTCTAACCGCTAGGCTACCTGCCCCCAACGCTCTAACCGCTAGGCTACCTGCCGCCCAACGCTCTAACCGCTAGGCTACCTGCCGCCCAACGCTCTAACCGCTAGGCTACCTGCCGCCCAACTCTCTAACCGCTAAGCTACCCGCCGCCCAACGCTCTAACCGCTAGGCTACCCGCCCGCCCAACTCTCTAACCGCTAGGCTACCTGCCGCCCAACGCTCTAACCGCTAAGCTACCTGCCGCCCAACGCTCTAACCGCTAGGCTACCTGCCGCCCAACGCTCTAACCGCTAGGCTACCTGCCGCCCAACTCTCTATCCGCTAGGCTACCTGCCGCCCAACGTTCTAACCGCTAGGCTACCTGCCGCCCAACGCTCTAACCGCTAGGCTACCTGCAACGCTCTAACCGCTAGGCTACCTGCCGCCCAACGCTCTAACCGCTAGGCTACATGCTAATTTTTGAAATATTTCGGGGACACACACTTGTATTGTGATGGTGCATCTAAGATGTCAAGACAAATTCTCTTTGGATAATAAAGTTTCTCTCCTCTTCCCTTTCCTCTCCCTTCTCTCTCTCCCCTTTCCCCCTCTCTCCTCTGTCCTGTACCCTCTCGTGTCTCGTTTCTCCTCTGTCCTGTCCCCTCTCGTGTCTCGTTTCTCCTCTGTCCTGTCCCCTCTCGTATCTCGTTTCTCCTCTGTCCTGTCCCCTCTCGTATCTCGTTTCTCCTCTGTCCTGTCCCCTCTCGTGTCTCGTTTCTCCTCTGTCCTGTCCCCTCTCGTGTCTCGTTTCTCCTCTGTCCTGTCCCCTCTCGTTTCTCCTCTGTCCTGTCCCCTCTCGTTTCTCCTCTGTCTGTCCTGTCGTTTCCCTCTGTCCTTTCTCGTTTCTCCTCTGTCCTGTCCCCTCTCGTTTCTCCTCTGTCCTGTCCCCTCTCGTTTCTCCTCTGTCCTGTCCCCTCTCGTGGCTCGTTTCTCCTCTGTCCTGTCCCCTCTCGTCTCTCCTCTGTCCCGTCCCCTGTCCTCTGTCCTGTCCTCTTGTCTCCCCTCTCTCCAGGCGTTAGACTTCAGTGATGATGAGGCAGAACAGAAGATGAAAAAGAAGAAGAAGAAGGGGAATGTTCAGAAGAGTGAGAGAGAAAGAGGACAGAGAGCTGACCAACAACCAGGTCAGACACATACACTGTTTCTGGCCAACTCTAAAACCTCTGGGTGAATTTTGTTCGGTTCATGTCAGGACAATGTCTGGGGTGTGTTGAAGGCCATTGGTGGAAATTCTCCCGGAGAATCTGATGGTCTCGTCGGCTTGACCTCCTTTTGACACGAGAGCAATTCGAGCCAATCACCACAGAGCACAGGGCGTTCCCAAAGCATATTGTTGGTGACCACGTGGACAGAAAGCACACAGTCTGTATTCGATGGGAAGGAAATGTTGTGGGTGGCAGTGCAAAGCATCAGATTAGGGGAGAATGGGGCTGTGTCACACTGTTAAATGTTGTGGGTGACAGTGCAAAGCATCAGATTAGGGGAGAATGGGGCTGTGTCACACTGTTAAATGTTGTGACACACTCTGTAGGTGGGAGAGACACCAACATGTGGAACCCCAGTCTCCCCTGTTCAGTTATTAGACTGGGTATTGGGCTGTACAGCACTCTGTAGATTGGGAGAGACACCAACATGTGGAACCCCTACCCCAGTCTCCCCTGTTCAGTTATTAGACTGGGTATTGGGCTGTACAGCACTCTGTAGATTGGGAGAGACACCAACATGTGGAACCCCAGTCTCCCCTGTTCAGTTATTAGACTGGGTATTGGGCTGTACAGCACTCTGTAGATTGGGAGAGACACCAACATGTGGAACCCCCTGCCCCAGTCTCCCCTATTCAGTTATTAGACTGGGTATTGGGCTGTACAGCACTCTGTAGATTGGGAGAGACACCAACATGTGGAACCCCAGTCTCCCTATTCAGTTATTAGACTGGGTATTGGGCTGTACAGCACTCTGTAGATTGGGAGAGACACCAACATGTGGAACCCCCTGCCCCAGTCTCCCCTATTCAGTTATTAGACTGGGTATTGGGCTGTACAGCACTCTGTAGATTGGGAGAGACACCAACATGTGGAACCCCAGTCTCCCCTATTCAGTTATTAGACTGGGTATTGGGCTGTACAGCACTCTGTAGATTGGGAGAGACACCAACATGTGGAACCCCAGTCTCCCTATTCAGTTATTAGACTGGGTATTGGGCTGTACAGCACTCTGTAGATTGGGAGAGACACCAACATGTGGAACCCCCTGCCCCAGTCTCCCCTATTCAGTTATTAGACTGGGTATTGGGCTGTACAGCACTCTGTAGATTGGGAGAGACACCAACATGTGGAACCCCAGTCTCCCCTGTTCAGTTATTAGACTGGGTATTGGGCTGTACAGCACTCTGTAGATTGGGAGAGACACCAACATGTGGAACCCCCTACCCCAGTCTCCCTGTTCAGTTATTAGACTGGGTATTGGGCTGTACAGCACTCTGTAGATTGGGAGAGACACCAACATGTGGAACCCCTACCCCAGTCTCCCCTGTTCAGTTATTAGACTGGGTATTGGGCTGTACAGCACTCTGTAGATTGGGAGAGACACCAACATGTGGAACCCCAGTCTCCCCTATTCAGTTATTAGACTGGGTATTGGGCTGTACAGCACTCTGTAGATTGGGAGAGACACCAACATGTGGAACCCCTGCCCCAGTCTCCCTATTCAGTTATTAGACTGGGTATTGGGCTGTACAGCACTCTGTAGATTGGGAGAGACACCAACATGTGGAACCCCAGTATCCCCTATTCAGTTATTAGACTGGGTATTGGGCTGTACAGCACTCTGTAGATTGGGAGAGACACCAACATGTGGAACCCCAGTCTCCCTGTTCAGTTATTAGACTGGGTATTGGGCTGTACAGCACTCTGTAGATTGGGAGAGACACCAACATGTGGAACCCCAGTCTCCCCTGTTCAGTTATTAGACTGGGTATTGGGCTGTACAGCACTCTGTAGATTGGGAGAGACACCAACATGTGGAACCCCTGCCCCAGTCTCCCCTGTTCAGTTATTAGACTGGGTATTGGTCTGTACAGCACTCTGTAGATTGGGAGAGACACCAGGACCACCATTCTGACTAAATGACTAGTTGGGGGGGGGCTTTGTTGTGAGCCGTAGGGACCACCATTCTGACTAGTTGTGGGGTGGGGGGCTTTGTTGTGAGCCGTAGGGACCACCATTCTGACTAGTTGTGGGGTGGGGGGCTTTGTTGTGAGCTGTAGGGACCACCATTCTGACTAGTTGTGGGGTGGGGGGCTTTGTTGTGAGCTGTAGGGACCACCATTCTGACTAGTTGTGGGGTGGGGGGCTTTGTTGTGAGCCGTAGGGACCACCATTCTGACTAGTTGTGGGGTGGGGGGCTTTGTTGTGAGCTGTAGGGACCACCATTCTGACTAGTTGTGGGGTGGGGGGCTTTGTTGTGAGCTGTAGGGACCACCATTCTGACTAGTTGTGGGGTGGGGGGGGGGCTGTAGGGACCACCATTTTGTTGGGGTGGGGAGCCGTAGGGACCACCATTCTGACTAAATGAGTTGTGGGGTGGGGGGCTTTGTTGTGAGCCGTAGGGACCACCATTCTGACTAGTTGTGGGGTGGGGGGCTTTGTTGTGAGCTGTAGGGACCACCATTCTGACTAAATGACTAGTTGTGGGGTGGGGGCTTTGTTGTGAGCTGTAGGGACCACCATTCTGACTAGTTGTGGGGTGGGGGGCTTTGTTGTGAGCCGTAGGGACCACCATTCTGACTAAATGACTAGTTGTGGGGTGGGGGGCTTTGTTGTGAGCTGTAGGGACCACCATTCTGACTAGTTGTGGGGTGGGGGGCTTTGTTGTGAGCTGTAGGGACCACCATTCTGACTAGTTGTGGGGTGGGGGGCTTTGTTGTGAGCTGTAGGGACCACCATTCTGACTAGTTGTGGGGTGGGGGGCTTTGTTGTGAGCTGTAGGGACCACCATTCTGACTGACTAGTTGTGGGGTGGGGGGCTTTGTTGTGAGCTGTAGGGACCACCATTCTGACTAAATGACTAGTTTGGGGTTCTGAGCCGTAGGGACCACCATTCTGACTAGTTGTGGGGTGGGGGCTTTGTTGTGAGCTGTAGGGACCACCATTCTGACATTCTAGGGACCACCATTCTGACTAGTTGTGGGGTGGGGGCTTTGTTGTGAGCTGTAGGGACCACCATTCTGACTAGTTGTGGGGTGGGGGGCTTTGTTGTGAGCTGTAGGGACCACCATTCTGACTAGTTGTGGGGTGGGGGGCTTTGTTGTGAGCTGTAGGGACCACCATTCTGACTAAATGACTAGTTGTGGGGTGGGGGGCTTTGTTGTGAGCCGTAGGGACCACCATTCTGACTAGTTGTGGGGTGGGGGGCTTTGTTGTGAGCTGTAGGGACCACCATTCTGACTAGTGTGTGGGGGCTTGTTGGGGGACCACCATTTGTTGTGAGCTGTAGGGACCACCATTCTGACTAGGGACCACCATTCTGACTAGTTGTGGGGTGGGGGCTTTGTTGTGAGCTGTAGGGACCACCATTCTGACTGGTTGTGGGGTGGGGGCTTTGTTGTGAGCCGTAGGGACCACCATTCTGACTAGTTGTGGGGTGGGGGGCTTTGTTGTGAGCTGTAGGGACCACCATTCTGACTAGTTGTGGGGTGGGGGGCTTTGTTGTGAGCTGTAGGGACCACCATTCTGACTAGTTGTGGGGTGGGGGGCTTTGTTGTGAGCTGTAGGGACCACCATTCTGACTAAATGACTAGTTGTGGGGTGGGGGGGCTTTGTTGTGAGCTGTAGGGACCACCATTCTGACTAGTTGTGGGGTGGGGGGCTTTGTTGTGAGCTGTAGGGACCACCATTCTGACTAGTTGTGGGGTGGGGGGGCTTTGTTGTGAGCCGTAGGGACCACCATTCTGACTAGTTGTGGGGTGGGGGGCTTTGTTGTGAGCTGTAGGGACCACCATTCTGACTAGTTGTGGGGTGGGGGCTTTGTTGTGAGCTGTAGGGACCACCATTCTGACTAGTTGTGGGGTGGGGGGGCTTTGTTGTGAGCTGTAGGGACCACCATTCTGACTAGTTGTGGGGGGGGCTTTGTTGTGAGCTGTAGGGACCACCATTCTGACTAGTTGTGGGGTGGGGGGCTTTGTTGTGAGCTGTAGGGACCATTCTGACATTGGGGGCTGAGCTAGGGTGACTAGTTGTGGCTTTGTTGTGAGGGGACCACCATTCTGACTAGTTTTGTTGTGAGCCGTAGGGACCACCATTCTGACTAGTTGTGGGGGGGGCTTTGTTGTGAGCCGTAGGGACCACCATTCTGACTAGTTGTGGGGGGGGCTTTGTTGTGAGCTGTAGGGACCACCATTGACTAAATGACTAGTTGTGGGGTGGGGGGCTTTGTTGTGAGCTGTAGGGACCACCATTCTGACTAGTTGTGGGGTGGGGGGCTTTGTTGTGAGCTGTAGGGACCACCATTCTGACTAGTTGTGGGGTGGGGGGCTTTGTTGTGAGCCGTAGGGACCACCATTCTGACTAAATGACTTGTGGGGTGGGGGCTTTGTTGTGAGCTGTAGGGACCACCATTCTGACTAAATGACTAGTCGTGGGGGGGGTTTGTTGTGAGCTGTAGGGACCACCATTCTGACTAGTTGTGGGGTGGGGGGCTTTGTTGTGAGCTGTAGGGACCACCATTCTGACTAGTTGTGGGGTGGGGGGCTTTGTTAGGGACCACCATTCTGACTAGTTGTGGGGTGGGGGGCTGTAGGGACCACCATTCTGACTAGTTGTGGGGTGGGGGGCTTTGTTGTGAGCTGTAGGGACCACCATTCTGACTAGTTGTGGGGTGGGGGGCTTTGTTGTGAGCTGTAGGGACCACCATTCTGACTAGTTGTGGGGTGGGGGGCTTTGTTGTGAGCTGTAGGGACCACCATTCTGACTAGTTGTGGGGGGGGCTTTGTTGTGAGCTGTAGGGACCACCATTCTGACTAGTTGTGGGGGGGGGGCTTTGTTGTGAGCTAGTTGTGGGGGGGGGGCTTTGTTGTAGGGACCACCATTCTGACTAGTTGTGGGGTGGGGGGCTTTGTTGTGAGCCGTAGGGACCACCATTCTGACTAGTTGTGGGGGGCTTTGTTGTGAGCCGTAGGGACCACCATTCTGACTAGTTGTGGGGGGGGGGCTTTGTTGTGAGCTGTAGGGACCACCATTCTGACTAAATGACTAGTTGTGGGGTGGGGGGCTTTGTTGTGAGCTGTAGGGACCACCATTCTGACTAGTTGTGGGGTGGGGGGCTTTGTTGTTGTGAGCCGTAGGGACCACCATTCTGACTAGTTGTGGGGTGGGGGGGGCTTTGTTGTGAGCCGTAGGGACCACCATTCTGACTAAATGACTAGTCGTGGGGGGTTTGTTGTGAGCTGTAGGGACCACCATTCTGACTAGTTGTGGGGTGGGGGGCTTTGTTGTGAGCTGTAGGGACCACCATTCTGACTAGTTGTGGGGTGGGGGCTTTGTTGTGAGCTGTAGGGACCACCATTCTGACTAGTTGTGGGGTGGGGGGCTTTGTTGTGAGCCGTAGGGACCACCATTCTGACTAGTTGTGGGGTGGGGGGCTTTGTTGTGAGCCGTAGGGACCACCATTCTGACTAAGGTGGGGGGCTTTGTTGTGAGCTGTAGGGACCACCATTCTGACTAGTTGTGGGGGGGGGGCTTTGTTGTGAGCTGTAGGGACCACCATTCTGACTAGTTGTGGGGTGGGGGGCTTTGTTGTGAGCTGTAGGGACCACCATTCTGACTGAGTTGTGGGGTGGGGGGCTTTGTTGTGAGCTGTAGGGACCACCATTCTGACTAGTTGTGGGGTGGGGGGCTTTGTTGTGAGCCGTAGGGACCACCATTCTGACTAGTTGTAGGGGGGGGGGGCTAGTGTAGGGACCACCATTCTGACTAAATGACTAGTTGTGGGGGGGGGCTTTGTTGTGAGCTGTAGGGACCACCATTCTGACTGGTTGTGGGGTGGGGGGCTTTGTTTGTAGGGACCACCATTCTGACTAGTTGTGGGGTGGGGGGCTTTGTTGTGAGCTGTAGGGACCACCATTCTGACTAAATGTTGTGGTTTGTTGTGAGCTGGGGACCACCATTCTGACTTTGTTGTGAGCTGTAGGGACCACCATTCTGACTAGTTGTGGGGTGGGGGGCTTTGTTGTGAGCTGTAGGGACCACCATTCTGACTAGTTGTGGGGTGGGGGGCTTTGTTGTGAGCCGTAGGGACCACCATTCTGACTAGTTGTGGGGTGGGGGGCTTTGTTGTGAGCCGTAGGGACCACCATTCTGACTAGTTGTGTGGGGGCTTTGTTGTGAGCCGTAGGGACCACCATTCTGACTAGTTGTGGGGTGGGGGGCTTTGTTGTGAGCCGTAGGGACCACCATTCTGACTAGTTGTGGGGTGGGGGGCTTTGTTGTGAGCTGTAGGGACCACCATTCTGACTAAATGACTAGTTGTGGGGTGGGGGGCTTTGTTGTGAGCTGTAGGGACCACCATTCTGACTAGTTGTGGGGTGGGGGGCTTTGTTGTGAGCCGTAGGGACCACCATTCTGACTAGTTGTGGGGTGGGGGCTTTGTTGTGAGTTAGGGTGAGCTTTGTTGTGAGCTGTAGGGACCACCATTCTGACTAAATGACTAGTTGTGGGGTGGGGGCTTTGTTGTGAGCTGTAGGGACCACCATTCTGACTAGTTGTGGGGTGGGGGGCTTTGTTGTGAGCTGTAGGGACCACCATTCTGACTAGTTGTGTGGGGGGCTTTGTTGTGAGCTGTAGGGACCACCATTCTGACTAGTTGTGGGGTGGGGGGCTTTGTTGTGAGCTGTAGGGACCACCATTCTGACTAGTTGTGGGGTGGGGGGCTTTGTTTGAGCTGTAGGGACCACCATTCTGACTAGTTGTGGGGTGGGGGGCTTTGTTGTGAGCGTAGGGACCACCATTCTGACTAGTTGTGGGGTGGGGGGGGCTTTGTTGTGAGCCGTAGGGACCATTCTGACTATTCTGACGTAGGGACCAATGACTAGTTGTGGGGGGGGGGCTTTGTTGTGAGCTGTAGGGACCACCATTCTGACTGACTAGTTGTGGGGTGGGGGGGGCTTTGTTGTGAGCTGTAGGGACCACCATTCTGACTAGTTGTGGGTGGGGGGCTTTGTTGTGAGCTGTAGGGACCACCATTCTGACTAGTTGTGGGGTGGGGGGCTTTGTTGTGAGCTGTAG